>NW_020270366.1:20705901-20852942 GCF_002803265.2 Melanaphis sacchari | reverse complement strand
ACTTATTATGTCCGACGTAAAAATCCGATCGCCGTCTGCTGCTATCGGTTCAGCGATTCTGTTTATTTCAGCCAAACCACTTGTAATTAGTCACTCTGAAAAAGAATGTCTTAAGTTTTCCGGGTGCATCAACACTCAATATTGCACTGACATCTGGTGCGGATGATGCATCGTTGTTTTCGTCATCGACGTTAGGACCCAGCCAAACCGGACGTGGCAATGAGCGAATTAATTGGTCCATCAAGAAAGTTATGGAGTTCAATGCCGAACATTCACGTCATGCTTGATGCAATCGAAACAACCAAGTTGGAATATACTCCGTTGCAAGTTTTGGCTGAAATTGAAAACGGAACAACAGTGGATTGTGTGAACACTTGTATAGATACTGCAATAACCTGCAGCTACAGTGTTGAAATAGAGCCTGCGATAACAATGGTCAAAATTTAAAAAACGATATTCGTTGTGGAAAAAGACAAAATAATTTGTCCATTTCATGTTTTGATGCGAAAAAAAATAGTATAATTTATAATGTCCGAACTTATGATTGCGTGTAGGTACTTATTTAATATATTAAGATAGTTATTGGAAATTGTATGATTTACACAAATAAATGTTTTGTTATATTATTTGATGCAGTTGATGTACCTATTATTATTAAATAAGGCCAACACGCATTTGTGAAAATTTTGACTCTATATTATTCCATAGGTAGGTACCTACTTTCAGTATTTTTATAACTGCCGTAAAAAAACCCTGCAAGGAATCCTTTGTATTGATTATTTTTAACCTTTTTTACAAGTTACTTCTATTACATTAATATGCTTAAATTATAAACATTTATACTAAATACCTATACTTATGATTTTTGAACATTGCCAATCAAGTACTTAAAATGACGATAAAAAAATATGGTGACCCGTCATTTGATCCGGTAAATAATATCCGGTGACAAATGATCTGCGACATTTGGTCCGGTGAAAAAATATCCTGTATCAAAAATATCCGGGTCAAAAATGTCCAATAATTTTTCATTATTAACAAATTTGTTTAAAATAGTTACTTAAATAAATGTTTTGTACTATAAAAAATGAGATTGCTTAAAATAAATTAAAATAAAGTTTGTTTAAAATAAAGTTAGTATGATACCGTTAAGTCGTACGAAAATAAAATTGTATGGCGTTGCTCGGATTATAAAAAATTTGCATACAAAAGCCAATGTCACACTACTTCAGAAGATGAATCAGGTAATTTAAATTAAAAAAAAAAAAAGGTATTAAAACTGCTGCAATTTGCTTGAAAATAATTTTCTTGAAATTTTTATTGAATATAATTTTTTTTTAATGTTGGAAAAAAAGTTGAGATTTGTTTGAAATTTTTTCGATATTTTGACTATTTTCTTATATTTTCTCTAAACTATTTGTTTATTCACTTTATTCATAGGCGAGGTTCTAAAACACACGGATCATTCACATGCTTCAAATGTAGCAAAATCGGAGGCTAAGGCCAAGGGACTTATAGTTAATGAAATAAAGAAAATTGCGGAAAATGGACAATTTTTAACTAGAAATATCCATAATTTGCATAACAATAAAAAAAAGTTATCGGACATTTTTGATACAAGATATTTTTTCACCGGACCAAATGTCGCGGATCATTTATCGCTGGATATTATTTACCGGATCAAATGACGCGGAACCAAAAAATATACCAATACATATAATTATATAAACCCTATAAAATTATTATTTTGTGTTTTGATTGATTCTACAATCTATTTATAAGTAGGTATAATAATTAATAACTGGTATAAGTACAACAAAATTGAAATTATTTCAATTTTTTAAATTTTATTTATTAAATTAAAAACTTTTTGTAGTTCTTGCATAAATATGTAAATGATTATCAACAAACACAATTTTATTTTGAACTAATAAGTAGGTAATAAGTAATAACATTTACCTATAAGTTTAGTAATTAACCAAAATAATCTAACCTATACTTATTTTATAAGTAGGTACGTAGATATAGTCATTAATAATAACTAATGAAGTAGTGGAAAAAAATTAACTACGAATAAATTATAATTGTTAAGTCAAACAAATTACACTGGTTTCTGTTATATTATAATAGTTTGACGCGATTATTTTTACGTTTATATTAATCTTTACAGTTCATTTTTTTGTGTTTTTGGTTGTTTATTTATTTCATTATTAAAACAGTTAAAAATCATTATACAGTGATATAGGTAGTGTAAGTATTGTGTAAATATGATTTATATAATTCCAATATATATTATATATTATATGGTCAATGAGTCACTAAATAAATCATGCGATTTCTGCTTATGCTGTATTATGAAGAGTCATACTTCTAGAGTTCTATACATGAATCAAATTTAATTATGTAATGAGTATAATAATCAATAATTTAACAACTATAATTTTGAATTTTTAAGTACTAAATACTAATTATTATTATTTTATATTTTTTTCTAATAGGTATATTAATATTGCTGATGCTGAATCTTCTTTTTGACTTTGAAGCATATAATTTATTTTGTGCAGGATCTGCGCAATTCGTAAAAGGATTTTCTAACAAATTATACAATTTTAATTTAAAAACAAAAATTTTTTTAGCCATAGTGATTTAATAGTTAATAATATGTGTCATGCCTACTGCCCAACAATCCAATTAGGTTAAATATTATGAACTACCTAATAAAAACATCAAACAATCACTGGTCATACTATTAAAAATGTATAAATGTAATTATAATTCACCAACAAGGGACTGGTTAGTGGGCTACTATTCTAAAGTTTAGTTTAAAAGGTAACTCTACAATGTAGCTACGTCATATAGGCGCGAGTAAACTTAGTCGAAGGGTATGCGACTGGCCGTTACACATTTGGATACAAAACGATATTTTTACGATATCGAGATTCGGTATACACATTCAGGTATACTTTTTTTTCAGATCCCAAAAATCAATACAATGTTTGGGTAACAAAATATTTTTTAAATAATACTACATTTGGGTAAGTACCAACGTTTGGGTGCAAATTTTTTACTTTTATACTCTTAACTTTATTTTTAGAATCTATTAGAGTTACCTAGGAGACTTCGCGAGGACGTTGGCTCTTAATAGTCTCCCAAAAATGTTTATTTTATTTTATATATGATACATATTATGTATAAGTTCGTAGTCGCATATACTACGATAATACTCATAAAATACCTAATCAAAATAATATAAGTAATTGATATTAATTGGTTTGGAAATAAAGTACCTATATCACTATTGTAGATCATATGTTTATAAAGTGTACCCAGACGTTCTCTGTTTTAACAGATAAAATTATAAAATACCTTTTATTTTATGTATCCAAGCGCCGTGTCTATTTGTACCCAAACGTGTTAGCTTTTCGATCAATGTGTTCAAAAGTTCAGCGGCCATGCGACTGTCAAACATTTTGTGAAAAATTGAAGTATCTGCTGTAAGTTTATTTTTGAAATACAATAAAATATCAAAAATGTTAGAAGAGAAATAATTATTTTATGAGAATTTAATATCGTAAAAAAATTGAACTTCAAATGTTTATAAAAAAATTAATGATCTTATATTAAATTTTCAAGCATTTCTACCCAGTAAATAATTTTTAATTGACATTTATAGAAAAAACTAAGGAAAATTGAAAATATTAAATACCTATATTTTGAAAATGTTATCATAAATATAAATATTTGGTAAAAATTTAAAGTATCTATCTAATTGATAATTAATTTTTGAGCTCCACTAAAAATCAAAAACGATTTTCCTGAATATTGTATTTGCGTTAACATTTCCGTTTTATCTGATAATAAAAAAATATATTGGGATTATTTTTGTTTGACTCCCCTAAGTACCAATTATTAATTAAATATAATTTTCAATCAGATACCACCTCCATTAGGTACTATAAATCAAAGCATTTTATCAACTACTTATCGTGTTTAGAAATAAAAAAAAATTTTAAATTAACACTTCAAAATAAAATCAATAAATTTATCGCATCATTCAGAATTTAAAATAGGTAAGGAGAAAAAGTTGATCACTATAGTACATGTATTACAGTTGAATTTAATGATGTAATATCATATTTAAAACGAAACATATTTTGGAGCATGATCAGTGGAGGATATTATATAGATATTATTACTTATATTTATATGGTCATTATTCATTAATATATAATTTATTTTACTAGTATTATAAGTTATGAGTCTATGACATTGTAGGTTGTTTAAATTTTTACTGAAAACATTGCATTTATTCTTTATCAATATGTAATCATTATAATTAATAAGGGTATACAGAATGGCACTAAATATGCACATTCCGTTATTTTCTTTAGTAACGTATTTCTTTGATGACATTTATTTTATTATATAAAATATATATCTGTACAATTAAGTGCAATAAGTTTACGAGATAAAAACAATATTGAGGTTACGTGATGAAGAAGCCACCCATCGCTAACACAAGATCAAATTCTTGAGATTTTTTTTGTACTAGATACAAGGAATGTCCTGTGGTGATAAAATTATGTTTTTCAAAAAGAACCTGATTTTTTTACTGTTAATTATTTAGTTAAGTGGGTACCTAACAATTTTTTTGAAAATTTTTAATGTAGGTAGTAGGTATCTAATTCAAAATTCAAATGAGTGCTTCTCAGTTATTTAAATATGATTTTACTGTTTGGTAGTCCTTAAAAATGATTTTGCAAATAAATAAAATAGATGTAATATTCGATTTATGTACTTAAGACTATTTTTAGAAGTTACAAGTGCTGAAGAATTAATATATTGATTACAATAATTTTAAAATCATTGAAGTTTCAATATCATTCAAACCTATATTCCTAGACTTATTACTTGTCTTTAATACTATCCATTAAGTTCTCTTAGCAAACATTAACATTAAAAAAAACAAAATATAAAAACGGAAGTCCAAAAATTATGTTAAAAGTATATATTATAATACTACTGTTCATCTTAGTAAAAACTAAAAATATAGTTTTTAGACCAGTTATTTTTTATATACATTAATCTTAATGTATTTTTTTAACAACGAAAATGTAATACATACTCAACTTAATACTGTAATCTGATTTTGTTCAGTCAAAGATGATTTGATATTTTAATTTTCAAAGTTTATGAGTATACCTATAAATTATAATAGCCATTTAAAATTTAAAGATTTATTATTTGCATTTAAATACTATTTATTATCATACCTATAAGTGTAAATAATAAAACCAGTTTCTCTAAATGCGTAAGGTATTATGTTTACCACAATTCCATGAACACTTAGCTATAAAATAGGTACTATTTTTGTTTATAAAAATATGCCTTAACTACAATAAAATATAAATCAACAGCTATAAGTCAAAACAAAGTTCAACGTTTGGATTATGCTGCAACAAGTACACAAGTATATAATATATAATTTTGTTTTTAGAATAACAAAGCAGGGTTTAAATATTTAAATAACCAATTTTTATTACCTAAAAACACTGTAACGAGTTATCTAATAACATCTAACAAATATAATCGCAGAGCGCACTTATCATAACGTAAAGTATTTTATTATAACATAATATTATAATAATTATAGTTCATTCTTTTTTGATCAAAAAATTAAATAATAATAATAATTTAATATATGCAATTAATACAAAATTTAATAGTTATTAGTTGTAAAAGTTAACTTGTTTTTAAAAATGATCTCTTTTACATGCTCCAACCAAAGTACTAAATTAATGTAATGCATAAATATACAATATATTATTATTATTATATAATAGTTTGTCTGACAGATAAACTTTTAAAGTACTACAATGTATACATAACATGTTATCTATAAATTATAAAGAAATGTAACACTTTAATAACATATTATAATGTAATAAGATAATCAATATATAAATTATTAATGTGTTTTTGTGTGTATATGTATTTAGATTGAAAACTTTTGACTAAATATAATATTTTAATGTTTAATATTCAAGATATATATATTTTACATTTTTTATTTTCACAGAAATTTGAACAAATTTAGACTTTTAAACGATCAACAACAATTTTTAATAATATATTTAATGAACTACAGTCCTAGAGAAAATAGTCATAGAATGATTTTTTATTTTCAAATTTATTATCAATAAAATGTTTCATAACTTATAAGCAACTCACATTTCATTAATGGCTATTTACATTTATAATTTTATAATTTAAGACATACAGTTACTTTGCAAGAAAAACAAAATGTATTATATGTAAACTTCACGTCTATCAAAATTGTGAATACACAGACATATAAATGCAACTTAAATGGTAATATTACAATACAGAGAAACTATTATGAATAATAAAATTATACAATGTACAACTGAAATTTACTTGTAATACATTTTGGTAATACCTGGTGAAATAAATAACGTGTCAAAATAATGTATTACGAGTACTTTCAGATAAAAAATTTAACAATTAAAAAATTGATTCAAACTATTTAGTTTTTTTTTTTACATTTCACTAGTCTACATTACACTATTGTTAAGTTAATTTTCAACTGAGGAAAAAGCTATTCATTTAATACTATAGCCAACAAGTAGTAAAATACACACAAATCCAGTTTGCACTATTGAAAAAAATCAGTACACTCTACATTACTGCAATTTGAACTTAAATGACATGGAAATTCACTAGTCTAATGTTCAACAATTATAATTTAATACATTTTCAAATAATTAATGCATTTATGTAATGCTATTATTGTCAAATTTTAAATTGTCAACTTTACTAAACATTTTAGTGAATTAACTATTAATATTGAAAATTATTAAAATTGAAATGGGTATTACAATATTGTTTGTACACAGACATGTGTATTGCTTAAATATATTTTTTAATATGGTAACCATAAAATTAAAAATCAATTAAATTTTAAATCACCGAATTTTGCAATACTTTTTTTTTTGTTTAACAAATGTATTAGTTAAGATAATTAATAATCATTTTGACAACTAAAAATAGAATTTGACTATGTTTACTTGTATACAATCACCATGAATTAACCATGAATATTCACAATCACTGTGAATCCATAAACCAATTATTAAGTAAAAACATAAGAGGAAGAACGGATAAGAAAATAAATAGAAAGTGGAATGACTTGGCTTTCTATAAAACAATAAATTATCAAAAAGTAATAATTATTTTTAAAAATAAATGTTGGTAAGTACCTATAACCGTAATATTTTTAAAAAGAGCTAATTTCCCTAAGAAATATAGTGACAATTTGGAGTATATTTGAAGTAAGAATGTTATTTTAGAATAAAATGTATAATATAATTTATAAATTTTTAGTTAAAATTAGACTAAGAGATAAAAATTACTAGATGTGGTATCATGTTGTTTTTATTCAACTTGGTTGGTGTTAGAATAAATATGGTTTAATTTTCAAAACGATTTCAGGCATTTGGATAGGTTTGTAAAGCTTTCAAAAATGTTTTAATCAGCATCTGCTTTCATTCCTCTAACAGTTCCTTCATTTCGTTGCTGCAATTAAAATGATCAATTAATAATGTTGTCAACTATTTATTTATAAGCAAACATACTTTGTCTAATACTTCTCGAGTTTTTTCTTCAATTTCACGAATATCTTCTAACGTAAGTCCATGCCAACGATCCATCCAACAAAATACTTGTCTATAAAAATTTTTTTTTAATTAATTTACATCATTAATTAAAATTACATTATAATATATAACACTATTAATTAACTTAATACAAATAATATACCTATGGAAATTAGTGAATAGACGTCGTTCTGACTTATGAATTAAGTTTTCTACTCGATTTTGCAGCCCAAACCATTTGAAGTCTGCAGATACCAATTTATAACAAGTCATAACTGGATTTGCCTAGAACAGTAGACAACAGTAATCCTTGATGTACATGGTATTCAAGTTTGGTAATAACAAAAGTGCGTATGTGTTAAAATAATATGAAATAAACATACTGTTTCAATCCAATTTCCTTGGAGAAGACCTCTTCCAGTCTTTTGACTTTTAAATTTTTTAGGATCTTCATCTTCTTTGTAATCTGAAGATGAAATAGGATCATTACCAATATCAATTATTTGTACATCTCGCTGTTTTAGTTTTTCAGGAGGTAATTCATGAACCTATTTTCAATAATAAATATGTATTAGAAATAATAATTATAATAGCAATAGAATAAAGCAAAATATTACCTAAAAAGCTGAATGATATATACATAGCATGAACACTAAAGTTATATTATATTTAGAATGTAAATTATGCACATAATAGTGTTAATGTATTTATATTATCTAATACACCTTTAGGATTAGATAATAATGAATAACTTAATACTCGAGTAATATGCAATTTGAAAGCTTTTACTTAAACAAAAATTGCTCATAATATTTATGAGGTAAAATAATTTCAAGATTTATTAGAAGAAAATGTGTTTAGTAAAACAATAAATAAGCAAAATATTGTTTGTGTACATTACATATATATAAATATATGATATTAATGATTTTAAAATAGAAACTTAAGCCAAATTTTGTTAAATTAAGCATTATAATACAATTTAAAACATAAAAAATAAATAAATTCTATGTTAGACAAAGCTATAAATAAATTATATATAAGCGAGATGATAAATAATAATACAAAATCCAATTTCAAATTCAAATAACAAAACAGTGTTAAAGCATTTTACAACAGTGTAGATTTTTGAGGTAGTAAATACAAAAATGTTTTGAATTATATGCTAATACATTTTAAGGACCACATCACTTACGTTTTCTTGTGTACCTCTATCAGCAATATGATATGATTCAATGACTATACTGAAATTTTCTTTCATATAATTTGGATTCTGTATGTACAAGCAAAACCACCAAACAAAAAGCAATTATAAGTTTAATTTTAAAATATATATTAAGGCACATGTTATGTATATTAATTAGATTATTATAAAACAGTGGGAAATTATAATGGACTGTTTTGTTTAGTTATGTTTCCAAGCATGAATAAATGACATTAACACCCAATAGTTCACACATAAAACAAAAATCCCTTTGCATAGATTATAGCGAGCATAATAGTCATAATCTTAACAACCTCATTTCTTTCACTTACATTATTTTGGGTTCCTCGATCAGCATAGTGAAATGATTCTATAGTTATCATAAATTTTTCTTTCATATAGTTTGGGTTCTATAAAAATAATAGACTTTTAAATTAAAATCCAATGTGCAAAACATTGAATATTAAACAGATGCTAAAACTGGTGATTAAATCATAAATCTCAAAAAGATATAAAAACCCATAAATACAAAGAGAAAATCAATGATGAAATTTTTACTGTAAGTTATAATAAATTTTACAAAAACAATAATTTTAAAATTCTTATGATAAAAGACAACAGTTCTATAAAACGACTAGCCTCAATCGTCTGATCAAATAAAACTAATATAGACATAATGTAAAATACTTTAATTTATTATATCTAATATTAATATAAAATATTATTTTTCAACTGTGTAAGTCTTGAGAAATCTTGTATAAACAAGTTATATTACAAAAAAAGTATCATTAAAAATTATTTCTTGTTAATAACTTCACATAACACAATAAAAAAAGAATATATATATATATTAGTATTGAATGAATGTTGCTTCCCATATAATCATAATTTCTTTCTTGGCTATTTTTAGCGAAAAAGACATCAGTGTAATTAGACAACAATTATAAATGCAAATTTTTATTTACTACTTTTTTGAAAACAGTATTTAATTATCCAATTTATATTGTATACATTTTTAAATTTATTGATAAAATAATTAAGATGTTGTATATGTAAGTTACAGTTATAAAAATAACTTACTGTAATCACGGTTCGGCAGTAAGGGTAAGCATTCCATGCTTCTTCATGAACTTCTAATGCTCCTTTAGGTGCCAAAAGTTTTATCATTCCAGGTACTTTGCTAAAATATAATAAAATACTTAGTTAATCTAAATATTCTACATTTAACAACATTAAATAGCGAGTAAAATTAGAAATATCTTGATAATAATTTGTTTGGTTTTAAATTAAAAAATTAAATATTATTATTATGTAAAATATAATTTGAACTATATCTAATAAATCAAAATTGAATTTATTTTTAATAATTCAAAACATCAATACACTAAACTTAAATTCAAAATATTTTTTTTTAACAAAAATCTACATTAAGCTTTAGGTTGTTTTTTTTATATTTATCATCTTATTTCAAAATTTAAATACTCATTAATTTAAAAAAAAAAATGTATATTTTAGATAATCTGGTCCAAAAATAAGCTATTTTATAACAATACATTTTAAGTTATTGAACATAAAAATTATAAAAAATATAGCCTATATATATAAAAAAAAAATGACTATTTTAATGGATAGTGGTGTTATATGATATAATACTTATTAAATTATTAGTCAAGTATAATGATTATTTGTGTGAAATATTTTTTTTTTAGATTTTAAAACAAAATTATATTTTGGAACCAGGAAGAAAGTTTTCTATAACTTATAACCATCAATAATATAGTTATTTGCATAAAATGACCTTCTTTAAAACCTGTTAGACATGTTAATTGATAGTAAATAGTAACTGCTCCAAAATTGCACAAATAAATGAATTTAATATAATTTCATGACAAGACAATAATACATCAAATACATTTTTTGATTACTAATAACATGAATAAATTAAAAAAAATTAGAAATGTTTTAAAAATATAAATATTCAGTATTAATTTGTTATCACTAATTCATTGTGATAATTGTTCATTAATGATTAGAGTATTACCATGAAATTACACATAGACAAATAATAAAAAAAACTGTATGGCTAAATTATTTTTGGTAAAGATAAGGATACAATATTTTTCCTTTGAGGATTGACTTCCATACATAAAAATTATTAATTCAACTAAATAGATACATAACTTTATTTATTACTTTCTATTAAATATATAAAAATAAGTTCTAATAGAAAGAGAGATTTTTGACCGGTCGATTTGGTATAATGATATGTAATATATAATGTCCAATTTGTATTTATTTGCTGTTATGGAAAAGCTGTAAATGTTTTGTATTTAAAAAATAATAATAAACTTAGAATAAAAATACAAATATTACTTCAAACTAATAAAAAACACTGTGTCAATGTTTGATATTATCTTATGATAAGAGGCCAATATTTTTTATTCAATTTTTAATGTTTTGTTTAAACCAACAGCTTTTTTATATTAATAAAGAGAAGTTATGCTTAAATGGTTCCTCTTTATGCAACAGTTCAAAGCTGGAGGGGGGGAGTATTTATGCTCAAAAATGTAAATTAAATAATATTTTAAATCTATTCTACAAATAATATTTTTGATTCAATTCTTAAAAATTTATTATAAAAACAAAAACAAATTTAATCATGTAAAAGGGTTATTTTAGAAATTAAATTTAGAATTTTGTTTTTAAGTAATATAGCAGATAAATAGGGCAAGGTTAATTTTTTTTAAGGAGTAGTTTAAAAAAAATGTCAACAAACATGATTTTAATGGCATTAAAAATTATTTTTCAAATATTATGCTTCTCATTCATTGTTACATCCTCCTTCATACTAACTATCACAAAATATAAATGACTTAAAACCCAGTCATAAATTCTTTCTGACTTTAAAAATTAAATAGCACAATGCTTAAAAAGTTAAACCTAACTAAAGATTGCAGTGTTATGGCTAATTTTTTTTGTTTTATATCAATTAAATTTTGTATTAGGTAAATCAATTAAGACCTATAGATCTACAATAAATAAATATGCTGGATAATTGTAATTATTAATTTTATTTATTAATTCAAACAGTATTAACATGAAGCTGAAACATTGTAGACACCAAGGCTGGAATAAAATGAAATATTTTAATATATTTTCACTCGATACTAGTTTAATGGCCTTGAAAAACATGTCATTCAATGTCATATTACATCCAATGTTAAACAAAAGCTTGATATGCTAAGTTAATAAACCAGATGTACAATACTTGTTTCATTTTTGAAAACATTCAAAAACTAGATTGAGCTTATATATATATATATATATATATATATATATTAATAAGGTAATCTGTAAAATCCTGAATCACTTATACAGGTTTTTAAAGTAAATTTGTAAAACAAACTACAAATGATATTACATAAGAATACAGGAACATCTAGTTTTATCAACATTTGAACTTATCCATACTTTATGTAAATATCGGGAAAATATAAATTGACTACGCATATAAATTATGATAATTAATATAAAGCAGCGTATTAATTACCTGGCCAAGTGATAAATTTTGTAAGTATACTGCCCTTCTGAATATTTTCCACCCAAAAGGGGATAATTGGTAAATGGTTCATTTTTCAACACTTCAATACCTTCTCCACCACCAGTTTCATTTTTACTGGCTTCGGCTACAGAGTACAGTTGAGCAATTTGATACTAAAAATATATATATATGTATAATATTAAAATAAAATATAAGGTATAAAGGGAAATAACAATTTATAACTATGATAGTTCATAATTTTCTAAAATAAAAATATTTCATTGGAAAATATATAATGAATACAAACCTCTTCAACTGTTAAGGGTAGTACCACACGGCTGCAACAAATAACATTTATTTTTATTAATAGGCATAAGTAAAAGTCAATATATCAAGTACTTATTAAGTTATTTAACTAATAGACATTAAATAAGTACTTAAATTATAATTTTTTATAGGAATAGATAGTATAAAAAGTGAATTAAGTTGAATTAATATGATTTTAGGTAATACAGATGACATAAAAGTAGTTTCTTGAAAAAAATTAATTTCTAAATTAAAACAATTAAAAAAACAGAAATTACTTAACCTTTCTAAAACATTTTAATTCTTAAAAATAAATATAAGAAGTACCTATTGAAATTGATAAAGATTTTACATTAATTAATTTGAATACAATTACAAAAGAATTTTACCAAAGATAAATTAAATGATTCAAATAGCAATAAAAAAAACTATGCAATTTGTCAAGTCATGATATTCATAAAAAAGCTTTTATGAATAATCAATTTATCATGGATTAATAATAAATTAAAGATTAATTGTAATTATTGAAACAAAACATTTATATTTATGATAATATGTAAATATATTGAATAAAAACTTATGGAGCATAAACTTTTACTCATTTTCAGTTTTGTTTGTATGGTAGAACAATATACTTATGTATATTGTATAGAATAATGAAAAATAATTCATAATTCAACTTTTATGATTAATCTAGGATTATTGATAAGGGTTGACACATTAATTTCTTAAGTACCTAGACAATTCAAAACTAAGAGACACGTTATTTCTTTGTACAATCATACATGTAAATAATATTTTAAAATATTTAAATTAAAAAATAAATAAATAAATGGCATAAAAACGTTATGGGTCACGATTTTTAGAACAAAAAATAATTTAACTAAGTCAACAGTCTACATAATAATGTTGAGATATATAATATTCATTGTGAAAATGTGTTGGATATTATATTATAATAGTAGGTAGTATGTACTATAAGTAAACGAAAGTAAATATAAAGTATAGAATTTAGGTAAAACATGACAATTTAAAGAATGGTTACTTATCGCTTAATTTGCGATCAAATAATATAATAAATAGTGATAACAATTGATAATTTTTTTTTATCTACCTCTACCGTGCACACTGCACAATCGGAGTAATAATAGTGGCGTGTCTAAGTAACGGCGTGGAAGGCGGTAATGTTTGGGGCAAGTGTCCAAACGCCCTGCCCGAAAGGGTTGTTAAAATCGCGAAAACCCAGCGGGTACACGGGGTAATCTCGTTACAAAAACGATTACATTATTATCAATCCTACGACGTCTACGATACGGGTTAGCGATCGGTTAAACCGTGAACCCAAAACGCGAAAGCGTGTGCGTTTGTATAACGCTAAAATAGAGATAACGATCGATCCGTAACCGTGTGCCCTAGAAATTTTGACCATTCAAACAAAAGCGGGTCGTGGCGATAAGTTTTTTTTAATACTCACAACTCTTTGATGAGCATCTTACGTCCGGCGACGGGGTCGGCACGATCAGGCGTTTACGAGCGAATACACCGACTGCAGCGGACAGACGGTTGTCGAGCAATCGGACTGTGTGTGGTGTACTGGTGTGTCGACTGTGTCGTGTTGTACTCGTGTAGTCGTGTGTGTTCGCACTTCGTCGCGTACTGTATCGCTGTACGTGCGTGCGTAAAGCGGAGAGGTGTGGGCGGTGTGATGCGCGCGCTCGTCGTCCCTCTGTTCCGTCGGAGAGAGACGATACTCAGTGTCGAGTGTGTCGACCGTTGCCCGTCGGTGGTCGGGGTGTCAGGTGCTCAAGACTTGGCGAAATGACTGAAAACGAAAATTCGTCACGACAACGATTTATGTAATAATATAAAATGAAAAATCACTACGAAGGATGTTGCCCGATGTATGCGTGTACCTACCGCGAGCTGCGTTAAGTCTCGGAAAACGTTATTAATATTATCGATTTTGAGCAGTTCTCGGCGGGGCGACTGGACGAAATAATATTATTATCACCGCCGATGATTATGAGCTGTAGCCTATAGCAAACAAGAATCAAGAAGCAAACCAGAGAGCCGATTGTAAATAATGCAAAAAGCAATACGTTGTAAAACTGGCGCCGCTGATAACCAGATTTTCAGGAGTACGTAGAAAATAAAAAAATTCGATCAGTCGGTGCGGGACGAGGTCTTGGCAGTACGCGAATTGATTGTCAGACCTGTTTTTCTGGCCGTACGCGAATCGATTGTCAGACCTGTTTCTTCGGCAGTCCAGCAGCTAGTATGATATCGGCGAGCGCACACCGCGACATCTGCCGGTGCGCTACACATTTAACACGGTGTCATTGATAATAATATATTATTATCGTGCGTGACGTGTGTGGCGAGTGCGTGTCCTAGGAATTTTTTTCAAATAGGCACTCACTACCCAAATACCCAATGGTAATAAAAAAAGCTAGATTTAAAAAAAAAAAAAGTCGACACAATCTACACGTCAAAAGTATTTATTAGTTACGTAGGTTCAGAGTACGATACGTATCGCTGGTATAATGTATATAAACTGATATAAATTTAGTTCAAGAAGTTCCACATCATTGACTTTCTTTAATGCTCGATTTTGAACCTACTCGTATCGATCCACTTTAAACTTTTTCCTTGAAAATCTTGAATGTATATTCCTAGAAACAGTAGAAGCTCTGTAGTCTGTACACCAAGTGACTTCTTGGACTTTGGAACGATAATGATAGCTAAAAATATTAAATGCAAACTTAGTCCTTGCCTTTGATAATAAATCAGGAGCGGGCTTACCTAGTCTAGCTTCACAAGCGGGGACAGTAGAGAGTGACCTAACCTATTGACCAGCAAGTTGTATTTGAAACCAAAAAGCTACAATTTTCATTCATAAAACATGATTTTTCAAGTTTAAAATATTTGTTTAAGAAATAAAAAAAAACATTTTAAAAAGTTACTCATAATAAAAAAAATTTACAAGCCATATTGCATATTTGTTTGTTACAATCGTATTACTAAGCACTTAAAAACACTTTTAGATAATGACCTATGTATTTACTACTTGTTCACATGGTAAAATTAAATAAATAATTTTATTTTTAATATATTTTATATTACAGCCCTAAATTTTTCCTTAATTATATACATACACATTTATCACCTAATAACAGTAATAAAACAAATACCGTCCATCTTCTAAACTCCATATCCAATTTAATTCTTTGATGATCGCAGATAGAGAATTATTTTGATTTTTGTTTTTTTATGTAAAATGAGTACCTACCTACTATACATTTAGAATATTGGTTATCAGCTTAAATTTATTTATCACAGATAATAAACTTTTGGGGTATAGGTATTAATTATATATAGAGGAGGTATATTATAAGATGGTCAGAAAAAATAATTAATAAATCTCTTTTTAATGGTTTAGAATGATGTAATTTATGACTTTCTAATTTCTAGCTCTGATCCTGCAGAAATATGTAGGTATTTTGGGTTGTTTCTTGAAATTTAGTGAAACAATATTTATAATAAACAATAATTTATTATAAATAACAAATAGTTTTAACTATAGAAATTAATAAATAAAAAATGACCACATTGAATAATATTGATGATACAATTTTTTGAATTCTAAAGATGATTATATTATGATCTCTGATTATATTATATTAGAGGTTACGCAGGTTTATTAAAATATGGTCGATACCTATTACTTGAATGCGCTATTAAAAACCTGATGGAAATTAAACTGCTATCTTTGATGTTTTTTTTTTTTTTTTTTGGCTATTTTTTATGATTTAATCGAAATTTTGAAAAGGATTATACCTTTCCAGAGTAAAATCAGTAGCATAACTGGTACTTAATTTCTAATCGATATAACTCTGTATAAAAAGTATGTCAAAGTGGCGCCTAAAGGTTTTCAAATCACTGCAAGCATAAAAATATTTGTAGATTTTCTTCAACTACCCCAAAAATGTTTACCATAACAAATTGTAATATTATGAAAATGAGGATATATTTACATAACTGTATAGCACATCGTATAACCACGTAAAGTACAATTACGTTATATGTACATAAAAGTGGGAACATTATAGGTAGAAAGGTAATTTTTTTCAAACGTTTTAACTTAAATACCTAATATGAGTTAAGTTTTTATTTAGTTTAGTAACTTTGTAACCATTATATCCATTCTAATAACTTAGTTTTTTCAGTTAAATTTAAAAATGATAGATGTCACACAAATATAAAAATCATTTATTTATACTTATTATGTAAACATTATGTCTTATTATTTAGTTATTTTATTGCAGAATTTAATGATTTTCAATAAAAATAAACAGTAAAAATTATAACTATATTTAATAATTAAGTTCTTAAAACTTGGGGCATACTTGAGCAACATTTTTGCCTAGAAAATCGATATGTTGATCGGCTTTCATCATTTATCGATCCATACATCTAAACAAATATACTTGAAAGTTTCATTCTCTATCATTTTTTTTTCAAAGAACAAATTTTAAGATTTTTGTATTTTAGTCTTATTTATAAATTTATAATAATACTAAATGCATTATCTAATTTGGTACAGATAAATTGTTACACTGCTGGGCATCAATCTTTCATCATTTTTTTTTTTTTTTTAATTATGTTGTTTGGTATTATAAAATGACGGTGAAATCTGAATTTGTCACTCAAACTTAGTTTCAAAGTTATATCCATTAAAGTTTGTCATTTTTATGACATTTTTACTACCTTCGCTTTTATCGTGAACAAATTGACGTGATGCAATGGAAACGAAGCTTAATCGATAATATTTATATTGTACAAAATTCCAAAACTATACGTCTATACGTATTTACTTTAATTTCGCACCTTTTTTTTATTTTAGACACTATACCTATGTATACTTGTAATACGTGAATATGTAAGTAAAGTGTTAGGTTATGTAAAGTTATATATAGAATTAGATTAAAACATTCAATGAATATCATAAATTTTAAATAATCACTTTTAAGAATTTTTTAGGTATACTTCGGATTACGCGAATGTACTGTTATCAGCTCTCTAATATAATAAATTAATAACATTAATAACCTATTTATGACATAATATTATACTATATAACAAATTATCAACAACAAGTCTATATATTATTATACAATTAGTAATTTACTTGTGAGTAGTAGATTAGATTTGGTTCCATTATTTTTTAAGTATAGAGTATAGTTTATTAATATTTTTTTTTATTTCATGTCCATTGACCATTGGTAATATATGCCAGAATATCCAGAATAAAAGATTTAAGTATAAAATAGCAATCGTTGACGAGGCCGGGTGAAATTATTTTATTTACTATTTATCAGCGAATAGAAACCTAACATTTATTTTTAAAAACCTTATTATATTATGTAAATGATTTTCCGCATTAACGTATCATTAATGTATAATATACAAGATATTTATATACCTATTATACCTATATACCAATATGGACGTAATTTGGAAAATTTTTGTAGGGAAGAAAAATGTATTTTATGTTAGTGTAATCACAGAGTTGATTTATTAAATCTATAGTTGAAATAAGTGTATAATGTACTTGATATTTAAAATAAATATTATATTAAAGAATTTATCTTCAAAGTTGAATATCGAAGAATTTTTACTGTTCCAAAAGGTAATGACAGAAAAAAACACACATCATTGTAAAATGTATATATCCATAATTCAGCTCAAAATCTTAAATTGTAAATTATTATTAAAAAAATGTTTAAGTTACTCAATCACAATTTGTTAATTGTGAGAATCAATAAACTTACTGAACTAACTTTTAACTGAGAATAAGTTAAAATTTTTCTTTTTAAAATATTTTACTTCAAGAGTATAGGATTTATTGTACATAAACAGCAAATTTATATATACCTATACTTTAATCTATTAATGTATTTTTAATGTTTAATTAACTTCATTAACTCAATGCAGGTAATTTTTCATCGTTGTTCATTTCTGTAACACAGTAACTGGTATATAATATTTTATATCGAGTTGACTTTTATTTGAACAGAATTTTATTAAAATACAATAGGTATTCTTATAGTGATTTACATCAGTCAATCGGCAATAATTATGCACATCGGAATCACAAACATATTATAAGAACAACCGATAATTTACTATTTAAATTTTATATACGTAATTTGATTTAACGTACAATAATAGTATTATAATATCCCATAAATATATATGGTAGCGGTTTCGCACGGGTGATTCTAGCTATAATTGCTGTGATTATTAGGCAAAACAAATATTTATTTTATATGTCTAAATAATATTATATCATATTAAAATGTGAAACAATATGTTTTTAATTTCGTGTAATTCCCATAAATTAAGTATAGCTTTTAGAAATTATAACAATTACCTCTAATAATATTATAAAATATGCACTATACACCGGGTGCATTCATATACACTTATCACTCAACATTTTTTTTTATTAATAATAAAATAATTAAATTATGATTTTTGGAGTATTTTAAACATACTTTAAAATTATATTTTTAAATTTTTTAAGATTTTTTGTGCTGGTTAGTATTAACTATTAAGTTATTGAGTCTTATAGCGATAGGATATTCTGTTTTTTTAAATTAGAATTTCCTTATTTTGCAATAAATTATTTTTTAGTGGATACTTTTTTTGAACATTTTAGTGTACCTAACACAATATTCAAGAGAATATAGTTTTAATTACTAAAAAGCTTATAATATAAATAACAGTCTTTAAAAATAGTTAAAAAAATTACAAAAATGCTTGTTAGCATGCACCTATTATTCTTAGTACGTGCAGTAAAATTGGTAAGTTAAAAATACGTTTTTAAATTTTGATTTTTAAATAAAATAAACATTATTTATCAGAAAAGTTATTTGCTTAATACTTTAAAATAGAAAATGGAATCTTAATTCGAAAAAACAAAACTTTGTACCTCCACAAGACACTCTTTAAAAGTAGTAGGTATGAAAAATTTAAAAAACTTTAAAAACATAATATTTAAGTATAATAAAAATACCAAAAATATAATTTTTAACAATTGTATTATTGGAAAAGAGAAATGAGCATACTTTGGTAAATCATCATACTGTATATTTTTCATCATCGTCGAGCAACCTTGAGCGGTGGTGATTGGTCATAGGTAGATTTATATGATATAATACACGACATACGCAAGTCGGTCTTTTCAAGGCAGGCTTGTAGAAGAGACATTATTATAATAATAAAGTTACGAACTAAATAAAATTACGCCCCTAATGAGTAGGAATCGCGAAAATGTATACTAAGCTTATCACTATATAGTAGGTAATAATGTATTATTGCCATTATATTGCTTAGACTATTTAGTTGTACAACATTTCTTACAAACGGGACGTTTAATATTATAATACATTTATAGCTGTAATGCCGGGTAATCATAAAACTCGTAACGATTTTGAAAAATTTTCTATTTCCGGAGCCTACAGATCCCAATCTGGTTATATATATCCTTAAGTAGAGTGGAATAAAATAACCCAAAAAGATGTTGGTAATTAAAAAACTTAGAAAATTAAACGATAAAAAGTAGTGTTTTGTAATAACTAAAAATTATAGAAAAGAAATATTTTCAAAAACAATATTTTCTGAAATATATAGTGTCCTATGTTAAATAGATCACCCTGTATATGAATTTATTTGATAAGCATACGTCATATCAATATATAAATATATATGTATTTACAAAATATAATGAATGTATACCTATGCAATTGAAACAGATCTCATCGTATAATGCCTATGATAATAATTACGCTCATATTGATTTTGTATTGAATTTAAAGATATATGTGTCTTTATATTGCATAATAACTAACATCATGTTTAAAAATTGATTTCTGGTAGAAAATGAAAATAGTTGGTACATATGGGAAAAAAAGAAGGTCAAAAGTAAAAATAATCGAAAAAAAATTATAGAAAACCGGAATTTTAATACAAAACCAGTTTTTGATAAAATTAATTTTTTTTTTGTTGTTATTCAAAAGTGAATAAAATAAGCCTATAGAAACTTGAAAATTAAAAGAAATATTAATAATATTATTTATTAAAGATGATATGAATAAAATATAAAAATATTTTATCTCTTTTTGTTTTATTTATAGATATTTAAATTTCATATTTTTTTTGTTGATTTTTTTCGATTTTATTTTTGTTAGTGAGTAAAATCCTTAGAGATATAATAATATATTCGAGTATATTTATTAACCTTAAAAGGTTCAATGTAATTTTTTTCAATAGAAAACAAAAAATATTAAATTTTTTTTTAATAAGTATTCAAAGGATAAATTTTTACAAAAGTCATTTTGTATATTAAAACAACAAATATTTTAAAATTACTTTTTTTTGTTTAATTTTTTTTTTTTTATACCAAATCTTTGAAAGTGTAATATAAGAGTCCAAGAATATTTAAACACTCATATATTTGATACCATTTAAAGTTAGATTAGAAGGTATCTACTATTTTATCTCAACGGAATAATTAATTGTACTGTAAAAGAATAATTTTTTAAATGAAAAGCACCGTTTTATTGTAAATTACTGTTAAGCAGATAATTTTTTAAACATTTTTATACATATAAATCTAACTCAAACAAACAATTTTTTAATTATTAAATTAAATGAAGTAAAAAAGGTACACAATAATACCTATAAATTTAAAAATATACATAACGATTTGAAAATTATAGTTATTAATTTTAATATTTAAATGTTTTAGTTTTTGTGATTATTTAAAATAATTATTTTTTCAGTGTAATAACTAATAATTACTTACTTACAAGACCATGAATATATTATATATTTTGCATAAATCATTATTTTGAACTTTAATTTAGATCTATAAACATTAAAAAAAAAAATTTCTTGGAGAAAGTAGTAGTCATCATATTTAAAAAAAAAGGTTTGTAGGTACACAAGGCACCAATCAATCAATGGTATAAAATATTTATAAATAGGTTATCTGTGAATAAAGATTTTAAATATACTAAATTTATAATTTAAATAAATGTTTTATTAAACAAGACAAATCAAAATTTCGGTGAGTATACTTAGCGAATTATTCAGTAAGTAGATAAAATATTTCAGTCGTTCATTATATGTAATACATAAAATACCTTCCTACAAGTCACGTCATTTTTCCAAAATACTCATTTTAAACCTACGTCACGTTGTTAAGTATTCTAATGTCAGTTGAAGACTCACATAATAATAAAATAATAAACATTATAACATATAAGTGTGGTATAAATAGTTTCTAATCACCACTATCATACGTACCAATTATTATTTTTATCTTTAATTTTTTAAGTTTTAAAGTATCTACCACAGAATAAATTATTTTGTTATAGTACTTCATTGGTTTTTGATAGTATTATTTATTTTATTTTAGTGGAATAGGTGAAAATAATTAATCTTAACAAACAACAATTATCTATTTAATATTATCCTATTACATTATGTATAAATATATTTGTATATACATGGCACATATTGATTGATTAAATTATAATTTATATCAAAAATTTTAATTTTAAT
This sequence comes from Melanaphis sacchari, assembly GCF_002803265.2. Classification (NCBI taxonomy): domain Eukaryota; kingdom Metazoa; phylum Arthropoda; class Insecta; order Hemiptera; family Aphididae; genus Melanaphis; species Melanaphis sacchari. The sequence continues at coordinate 20,830,585 of NW_020270366.1, read as the reverse complement.
TTTAAAACCAACCATAATGGGAAAGGAAAAAGTTTTGACTAAATAATTGAGATAATATTAAAATGTGAGGAGCACTAACAATTATATCAAAGACTAATAATTTTATAGCGATTGGATTTGTTAATTAAATATAATTATGTATTATTACATAGGTAGCTAGCCTGGCTAGGTGTTCCTATTAAAAAAGTGAAATATTAGTTGGTAACAGTATTATATTCGACCTTCAAAACAAGTGAAGTCTACATCATTTTATTTTGGTGGGGATTGTGCTAATTATAATTTCCCCGAATACTGTACCTATTGATACTAGTGGAAAGAGCCATTTTATAGAAATCATAGACGCTAAGTACTTGAGGGACCCGGGGATAGCGCTCTGAAGAAAAAATTAAGTGAGGGTTTAGACCTAAAGATTAATAAGTAACAAATAACTTGTTGTAAACAAGGTTCGATAGCATAAAGTTCAGTGTCCAAAAATATTTTAAAAACCTGACATAGTGACATTTATGGTAGAAATATATTTTAAGGAAGGACATTTTAATGAGGAAGGAGGTCTATCATCTTTTATCGCTAACAATTAATAAACGTATAATATTAAAATAATGTCAAAAGTATGACATCAAAATGTATTTAAAATTATATTATTAAGGTATCTAAAGGAAAATTAAAAACTCAGTCTAAAATGTAATTATATAGGAGTACATACCCTTAATTTTCTTTTCTCATTACAAAAAGTTTCCTTCCATAAAAGTATACCTAGAAATCTTAAAAAAGAATTATCGATTTTAGTGACTCAAATATAATTATATACACATTTCTTCACTATTAATTCATTAATATTGTAAATCTAGTAAAAAAGAAAACCGAAATTTTTTTTAAATAAATAAAAATATTATTTTATCTAAAATAAACAGTTAAGTACTTTGTATAGTTGTACTTACCCGTGTTTTTTCTGCATTTTGTTTATGATCTCTTACTAGTCTTACTTTTGGGTCAATAAAAAAAATCCTAGAATGATTTTATAAATGTATTTTTGCAGTTTACCTATCATATATTTATATTTATTGTCACGAAGTGATATAATATGGGTTCTTGATATGAAGTCTTAAAAATCAAGAAAAATTGATACAGGTATGTACTTCAGTAGATTAAAATGTTTATTTACAAATATTAATAGTATAGAAAAAATATATAGAGATAAAATGTATTATTCTAGTATATTGAGGGGCTACAACCATGCGGTAAACTTTTTAATCAAATTTTTTATTTCTCTCCATCAAATAATGTGTATTATTATTTATTAGTACTTTAAGGAAGAATGTTCACTTGCAATAGTGATTATTAATTTTCCAGTTCTAAATTCTAATTGATTAATCGCTTTAACATAACCAGCTGAGTTGTTATTATTAAGTATTGCATCGACATTACCTAATAAAATTGCATTTCTATGAATTTTACGCAACAAATATGCAAATAAAATCATTGAAAAATACTGTATGATGTATTATATTTACAATTTACTTCCTAAATGGAGTAGAATACCATGAGGTACTCTGTTCATTATATATATTATTACGTAGAACGAGTAAATAATAAAAACGTTTGGTGAAAATTACGTCACACAGAGAACATATATTTAAGTATATGTAGCTGGTTATTGTAGTCTATAGCTAGCTCATTGTTAAGTACTAATACTAGTTAATAACTAATAAATACATAGCTAGTATTTGATATTTAAACACTGAAAAGAATAAATAATTTTATTACCGTGCGTTGCTTAATTTTTATTCGTATTGAAATATTAAATTATAATAATACATTCGTCGTGACTTATTTATACTGAAGCAGATCAAAATCTGTAAAAAAAAAAAAAATTAAATAGGATATCATTAGAAAATAATTACAGTTATACCTATATCCTACTTTATACTTACATTTTTAACTGTTGACTTAGCTGTACAAATTTAACGGCGCTGCACGACTGGGAATTTTCACCTGATGGTATTCAATGTTAAAACAGCGTTTGAGCACTCGATATCCCTAAAAAGCAGCAGTGGTAATTTGGATAAGACTCATAATTTTTATCATAAAATTAATAATACATTTTGACAAATTTTTACCTACGTGATTGACATTAACTTTCGACCGAAATGGTTTATAACTATTCGACATTTGCTCAAAGAGATTACATTTTAAGTCCTAAACGGTCTCACCCTTAAAAAGATATAATGTATAGGGATTAAAATTATATTTAAAAATTTTAAATTTCTTCAATATTTTTGTATTTAAATTAGTATTAATTTATAAGAAATCATAAGTGAAGATTATGAGTAATAAAGGATTTAGTAATGCGCTTTGCGACATATCACACAATATTTCTAGAGTTTCACTATAATAACTATTGAGTTTAACTCTTTAAGTTCTATCTCTTGAAAATATTTAAACTAATTATTAAGTATATTACGTACACCTGTGTATTTTAATATTGTTATCAATAATTTATGATTAACACAATCAAAGGTTTTTCGTTTGTCTAAGAAAATACCCATCACTATTTTAACACTTTAATAGTTGTCAATCATTAAATTTTTAATAATTGTGCATAATTTCCTAATAATATACTACCTACCTATATTACATTTGGTAGGTACGTATCTGGGACTTCATATTGGGAGGGAGGGTGATTAATTTTTTTATGAATAGTCCAAATCCTCCATAATACCTTTTTATTATTCGACCGGTGTACTTTTGTATATATATATATAAAACACTATTTTTGTGCCTAATAAGTAATAATACATTTATTATACAACCGCCATTTAAATAATAAATCAATGTTTAATAATTTAATAATATAATATAGATCATAAATCATAAAACATTTATAACGATTGCCATTTTCTACAAAATTAGATTTGTATGTCTTTTTTTCATTTTAGCAAACCGTTGAATGATATCTTGAATGGATATTTCTATTTCTCCATGTATATTTAATAAAGCTAATCTTCACAAATGGTTTTGTCCCATTTTCGACCGTGACCAAATTTTCATTCTACAGAATAAAAGCATGTAGCAAAAAGTTAAATCAAACAAGCGTACATCATACACAAAGCTGAGGCAATTATAATAGAAAATTTGAAAATTTAAAAAATACCTTCTTAATGTTGTAAATGATCTTTTAGCAGAAGTAAAACTAATGGGCAAACATGCAATTATTAAAAGTATAACCTTTTAATATTAAGGTAAATAAACAAATTTCAACGGATTTAATAGCATCTAAACTTTTAATAGCATATTTCCTTGAAACAAAATCTACGTATATATTATTTTTTTTGGTTATACATACATATATTGCTGAAGGAAACTATAGTTGATAAACATTTTATTCACTTTTGTTTTTTTCCTTATCCACTTTGATTTCCTGAGAAATAGTTCTTATAATATTATAAAATAGACTATAATACGTGCATTGGGGGAGGGGAAGCGATCGCCCTCTTCACCCCCCCCCCTAAAATATGTGACTGAAAATCTTATCATATTCAGTGATTTGTGTGATTATGCTTAAATTGAATATTAATATGCATAATAAAACTACAGAAGGGTAGAAAGAATTAATTATATGTAACCGCGATAATAATACAGTGAGTGAAAAATTTAATTTTTTACTATTAGGAGCTCTAAAGCTTAGTAAGCACTTGAACTATCATTGATGTATATTACGGTGTTTCAAGACACTTAGATATACTGAGTAAAATTTATCGTACCTACTTAATACCTATTGTTTATAAACTACTGAGTCGCTTTTAATAAAAATTATATCAAAAGACTTTTTGAAACAAGGAAGGTATTTATAACATATATTTTCAACCCTCATAGGTTAGTACAGCTGTATAGGGTTACTCACACAGACACACAATTACACATAGATTTAGTTTTTGTTCACAAATAAAATACAAAGATTAAAGACTGAAGTTAACATTTGATTTACATTTTGCTTATTTTTGTCAAGCAAATTTGTATTCAGCGTAAAACAAATCATGTGTTTTTAGCTATAGTAAATTGAGCTATGGTTATACTTAAAGGTAAGAACATTATCAGATCTGTATTCTCTAGTTGATTATGTAAAATATTTAATTTTTTAAGGGAATTATGAGTATTTTATATTTTGATACTTTAAATACTCATAACTTGTTTTAAAATTAAAATATAATAAAAATCTACAAGAGTACACAAATAATGTTTTTTGCTTTAAAATTGATAATATAAATTATTTAGTCTTATATTTAAGTTATTACCTAATGACACAAAATTGGTTTAGTTAAAATGGCTAAACTTAAATTAAGTATGCTTTTAAATTTGTAAGACGGAGACATTATACGTGGAAGTAGCAACATATTAAAATTAGTAGGTACTTCATATTTTCTTGAGAAGGTTTAGTCTTAGTAAAAATCAAAATTTAATTGGACGTTGCATGGGTCTGAGCTTAATATATTATAATATTGTCATTTTTCATAAATCGTGGCACAAAATATTTTACTGTTTACTCTTTAGGACTATTCCTAAATTCTAAGTAATAATTATATATTAATACTTATAAAATAATAACAACTGTCATAAAATTTTTTTATTTGGGTGTACTATTGAAATTGAATTATTAAACACTTATTTTTGCCGTCAGAAGTTTTTGTACACTCCCCTCCAATGAAATTATGACTAAAAACGTTGATAATGTGAATAAATTCCCTAATCAAATATATTTAATATTTTTTAGCTATTTATAAATTATAATACATTAATACAAGAACTATCTATAGGTGTGTTGTATAGTAATAATTTTATTTGATTTTTTTTTTCGATGCTATTTTAATAATCAAGACGGTTTTTCGTCTTTGGTTCATTGGTTTATGTCATTTTTTACCCCGATTTTTATTGAGATACATCAATATAATGTACTAAAATATTATATATTATATTTTTTTGTCAATAAATATCAAATGTTACATCTATATTAATTAAATAAAACACCAATTCATAAAATTTTGTTCAAAAATATTTTAAGTATATCAATGTAGATATAATATTTTTTTGGAGAAAAATGGTCTTATGCAAAAAAAAAAAAAATGAGAACGTTGTCAATTTGAATCATTTAGAAATTATTCTTTAACTAATACAGTATATAAAAAAGGACTTCCTATATCAGGTACTTAACATAATCGTTTATATGAAAATTCCAATAAATCATAATAAATTATACAGAGTGATTTAGCAAGCATGCTCATCCCCATTTTCTTTAATAAATCAGTTATTCAAAATTTTATTTTGGAATTTTTAATCATACTTGAAGGCCATAATTGTATACTATACAAATATTTTTGTACTTGAGATAATAAGTCCATGGACCATAATAATAAGTATGGAAGATATTATGGGTGGTTAGTGATTTAAAAATTATAATAATTAACACTTAAATTAATATATTATAATTTGTAAAAATGGTGCAAGTATAAATAAAACCACTAGATCCTATATTACGTTTATTTTTTATTTTTATAAGACTATTTTTAAAGACTATTATCCTTAATATAAATATTTAAAAATCTGGAAAAACCATATGTTCAAATTTTGATTTAGGTATATCAAAATTTGCAAAAAAAATAAATAATAACTGTTAATTATTTACATAAAAATTTTAATAATTTAATAATGGTTGTTGTTTAAAAAAAAAATTAAACCACTAAAAAACATTCTTTAAATAGAACAAAAATTTTAAAATATGATCTTTGAGTAAATTATTTAAAGATTTTAAAAATTAGAATTTAAATAACTTTATTATTGAAGAAAAAATAAAAGAGGATGTGGATGCTTGATAAAATATTTAGTAGATATATACTGAGTATATTATACTTAATACTTGGGCTTAAAAGTGATGTAAACTGACGTGTTCTTATTGTATGGTGGTTGATATAATGTAGTACTTCGAAAATACGCTTGGAATTTATTTTAACCTATCTTTAGAGTATAAGTTAGGTATATAACAGCAATGTTCAAAAATTTCATGCAAAAGCATGAATATATAGGTTATAGGTTAAACGAGATTATATGATATGGTAATGGTAAATAATATGATTGTTATATAATATATTATAGATAATATAGGATTTTTTTTTAACTTTTTATTAATTTATTTTTTAGAAGCATTTTAAAAATGTAGTGAAATTATCGGAAGAAGAGAATAGAAAATGTAACACTTTGACCGCGAACAGTGTAGTGCTATGATATAGAACTTTTTTAACATTGTTAATCTGAGCTGGTTATTTTTTGTAAGGCTTTTTCTTTATTAACACCGATAATTTAAATTTTTTATGGTTCTACCTATATTTTTAATTATAGCGTTTCATTTAAAAGTGAAATTAAAAAATCTTTTTAATCTCAGTGGGTGCATTAGTACCCAATGGTAACCTCCTTCGATATGACTTGTAAACTAAATTGTTATTTATTTAAAAAATAATTTATTATGCTTATCATTTAGGAACAGCATTTGAATGCACACAAATACAGAAAAATAGGTTAAGTGTTAGAAAATGATATATTTGGATGTATTTACCTGTTTAGGTACTTACTCTTTTTATTGCGTCCAGACAAATTATTTTACAACTTTGTAGTATAAAGAAGAATAGGTAAAGGGTAAGTGTAAGTACCGCTGTTGCAGGTTTTACCAATTATTTGTTTTATAGGAAAACTTAAAACTTTGATGAACATTCTTTTTTATAAAAAAAAATGTTTGTTATATGTGTCTAGTGCTATAAAAACTGTGTAGGTTATTTCCGTTGTTCGCTCGTAAAATCTTCAGTATTGTGTCACTGTCGTTAAAGAAAACTTATAAGAATAATTTAGGAACCATCTTGACAATAAAAATATCCAACAACCCATTATAGCGTAAGCCGTAGATGCATTTAATAGTAGGATTTAGTTTAAATGTTCCGTAGATTATTGTACTTATATAATATATTATAAATTTATAAAGTTGTAGTTGTATAATTCAAACGTCGCATAAACTGTATAAAATGAAAATATAAGTAATGGTTTTATATGCTGATTATCGAAGTTCTATACCTTACAAACTTAGTATATTATACAAAATATATTTAATTAATATTATTATTACTTTTAAATTAAAATACAAATGGTGAATACATTTTTTTGCGGATAAATATGTACTGCCTAAAAATTTAAGTTGTAGAAGGTAAACAATTATTTATGTATTAAAGCGTTATTACACCTACGATTGAATAAGGAGTGATAAATAATATACAACAATTATGTTCAGAAAGCAATTAAACGCAGAGTTTAATTCTCGTAAAACAATAAAATTGCGCATGAATAAATATTTTTCAAGTGTAGTTTAATATTAATTATTTATATATAAATAATATATTAGTATTTTAGTATTAATGATATTATTATTATAACAATTCATGTAACCTCTTAGTTGTGTTAATAATGCACTTTTATATTGCTATTTTTTCGACATTGAACGCAATTGTTATAAACTTAAAAAAAAAAAAGGTGGCTTGGTGTGGCGCGATGGTTGGCCTCGGTCACTAATGTGTTCTGAGAGGTCAAGCATCGTCCAGCGTCACTAGTTCTCGGATGGGTGACCACCCCAGTTCTTAGTGACGAATCTATGGCGTACACACATAAACACATGTGTTTCAACCCTACTAACCAAACTTTACAAACAAAACATTTCACAAAAAAAAAACCTACTATTCCTACCCACAGCTAATGGCTTCAGTTGCCAGGCTTAAATAAGATCAATAAAAAAAAAAAAAAAACTTTAAAAAATATGTACAAGCGACATAAAATAGCAAATAAAATATTTAACGTTTTAAAACGTAGATAACCTTTTATTATAATACAAGTATTTATTTTTTGATACTACGATGAGATGCAAATTTAAATAAAATTTATCATTTGTAATTTGAAAATAGATCTTATATGTGTTGTAACAAATAAAAATTATTTTAATGGCTTAAGATAGTGTAAATTCATGTTAATTTTTTTATATTATTATTTATTTCTTATAATTTTAGGCTAGTGTGCTAGGTATGTTTAGTAATTTAATATATTGTATAATTAAATCCAAACAACGAAACAGTACACTATAATATGATATAATATACCAATTGTAAATGTAATATATATTTATTGTTAGATTATGTTTACAAGTAAATGCACGAAGAAATAGGTAGGTACATAGTATGTTATGTATTAAAAAACCTTAAGCCAATTCTGTATCAACATTTTTCAGGCTTTTAATGGTGTAACATTTTTAATTTTTACTGTAAAATAATTCATGTACATATACTATGAATGATAATTTAAAAACGGTTTATTTACGAATCATTATATCTAGTTAACTGATTTTTGATGATAGTATTATCGGCAATATTATCACAGGAAAAAATATTTGTACCCAATATATTGATTTTTCTATTTAAAAAAAGATGTTAAAAATATTTTATATTTTTTAAAAATTCAATTCGGGGACTTGAACTATGAAATTTTGACCACTCCTCCCTCTGACTACGACCTTGCGTATGTTTTGTTAATACAATCGTTTACAGATAATGGCTGTTTTAAAAATCGGAATAAATTTCTCATCTTATTTAAATAATTTTTAGACGAGGGGGCAAAATTATATTGCATAGAAAATTACACATATGATAATTATAGTATTGGTATTTACGTGTATTTGAGGTATTCATTTCAAATGAGATACTCATTACAACTATAAACATTACATCTATATTCTATAGGTATATAGCTGGATATCCCTTGTTCTATTAAATCTAACTACGAATAATCCGGATTAGGTATAATAAACTAACATAACAGTTAAGTGTTGACGACATTTTTTTATCTGTCGGAGAGTAATTTAATACATATTTGTTACTTCGTGTGACGTCGCGTGCGTCGGCGATAGATTCGGTGAATATGATGAATAGGCCGCTGAACTGCAGACGACCGATATAGCTGGCGCGCATGTCTACTGACCAAGTTATTTCCTGCAGCAGGGATGATAATATGAGACTGCATAATATTATATTCGTTTCAATAAAGGTCATCATAGCTTTTAAAATGGATTTTTATTGTACATTTTGGTAAGAGACATACAGACAGCGGTATGCCCAATATTTATAGGATTACAAAATGTAAAATATTTTACAATGAATTCTTTCTCGATCAAAAAGCTTGTATAATCATTATTAATCTTGGATATTTCACTTTTTTCCATAATTTTGCATAATCAAATTTTCAGTATATTTAGTTTTTACTTATATCTAGTATCACAAGCCTATTTATGGAACACCGATAAATTGATATTAACTTGTAAGTTATATAAGTTATCTAATAACAATATAATAACCTATATGTCGATTACTGGAATACACAAAATATATCACTTCGTGTATTTCAAATTCAATAAAAAATATATGCATTTGAAAAATACTGTAAAATATAAAATAATTTTCAATTTTGAGTTTGTTGAGAAATGTATAAAAAAAAATTATAGAAGTTATAATAAATATATTAGAATATACTCTAAAAAGTAATAATAAATATATATGGACATTCTTTATATAGTATAAAAATATCTAAATATGGATTTGAAAATATGATCATCAATTTTATTATTCTCAATAATTCCATAAACCAGAGTTTAAATAAATCAATTATTTAAGGAAAATGGTGGCGAGTCATGTCTTTGGAGAATCACATATCAAATCGTATATAAAATAAGCATACCAAACTATTGTACAATATAAGACCTTGTGGTGTATAGTATTTTACGTAAATTAATAAACTATTATTTTTGAATATTTATTATATATTTTTAATGACAATGATGTTATAATCATATAACCTACCATAATTATACACGTTTTTAATAATTGATTTTCTGCATCGAATTCTTCTCACGTACATTATTTTCAAATTAGTTTAATATTTTATTAAGCGGCAATAATAGGTTTATTTTTTTGAACATTACTACGAGGTTTCGTTTTTTCCCATAAATTGCATACAATTCTGATTATAGATTTCATATGAAAAAGATTAGGTATAGGTACATAATATTATTGCACTCCCGTAATATTATACGATATAATAATAATATGTAAGTAATAAAAATATTAAAACTATACCTTTAAAAATCTGTAAACTATATTACTCGTATACGAGCGTTATCAGCACAGTATAATCATATTTATTCGTTATTCAGAACTTACGATTTATTTTTCTATACAATAGTTATGAGCGTGTACCACCGTATATAGGTACCAAGTTATTATTTTTAAGTATCGATAACAAATTTAAGTAATTTTATATAGGTACCCACATTTTAGTTCTTTAAATATTATAGATTGAAAAAACCATTATTCCATTTAACGACAACATGACGAATACTTATTCATTAATACAACGGATAAAATTAGATTAGTACCTACCCAATTAAAGGTATTATAAATTATAATAATTATTTTTATACTTATCTAAAATCAAAGTGTTTGTATATAGATTCACCAATCATTTTACTTGTACTAAAATATAAAAACATATTAAAGTTTTGATAAAAATCATAATTTTTTTATATGTCTGATTAATCGACCATGTGGCTGATAAATTATCGATCAATTGAGATGACTAAATATCAAAATATGTAAAAGAATTTAATTTGTACAAGTGTATTTAGTTAAGTAACTTAATTTAAAAAATATATTTAATGTATTATTTAGTCAATCCGTATTTATTGTAGTTATATCGAAACTAAATGCTTTTATTGATTTTTGAATATCCTAATTTAATAATGTGTCATAAATTGCTCTTTTCCCGAAACGAATCATATCTTCGAATGCCATGTGTTTGAAGGTCATGTTTTCGTATGATAAGTATTAGAAAAGTTATTTGTTCCAAGAGTAGTGTCATTGAAAAATTATTTGTTCGAATAGACATATGTTCGAAAAGTCGTATAGATGAAAATAATTTATTTAAATTAAAAAAAGCTATTTAATATTTTAAAAATTAATAAAAATAAAATTAAAAACAATTTGTGAAAAATGTCGTCAACGGCCCTCACGGTGCAATGATATTCGCCTATATCGCCTATATCAAAAGTCGAAAGATTAGCCGAAGTTCAATTAGCCTTCTTCATCTGGTATAGAATTTATGTCCACAACGGTGCGATATTTGGCTAAATCGGAGTCACCAGATAAGACGTTGAACAATTTTACCCGTGAAATCTTAACTGGTAAACCGATAATATTTTTTATTTTTTAAAATTAATCTAATACATACCTTGACGTAATAAAAAAAACAATTTTTGCGAGATTTTCTAGTCAATATCCACGTGGTGTCTCCTGTGTAACGCAAATAGGCTAGTCCCAACTCATGTGCTCTCACAAAACAACTCATGATATTAATATATTATTTCGTTCATACGACTTTTTGAACAAATAACTTTTTTAATACTTGTCATTCGTAAACATGATATTCGAAGACATGTACCCCACCCCTCTTTTCCTATACCACATTCGGCATATTCTAACTTTGGTATTTAAATGATTTTATCCATATCTCCACTCGTAATAATCACAGCAAGTCTGTCAACAATATTTTGACTTGTTAGAGCTGGAAGAAGTAGTTTACCAATTACCATCCTAAGTATAAAATGGAAACATTTAAATTTGTTTCTTTAAATTTATTTTTAACAATACCAGCTCTTTCTTAACTTTTTATAATCAACTTATTTTATCACGTCCATTAGCAGGTAATTAAGATAAAACCATTGTACACTCATAATTTGTATTAAATCATATCTAATAAAAGAGTATATTTATTGATTTCCTAAAATGAATAAGTATTACAAAATAATAATTTTCTTCAATTATATTAAAATATATCATAATAATATGATATAACAATAAAATGGCTAACTAGATGAACTTTTTATATATAACTTTTTGTAATAAGAAATTTAGTTTGACACAATTTTTTAAAAACATTTTTTTTTTTTTTTTTATTTAACTCTATCATTATTCTTTTCAATAAATATATTTAAATAACTATAAATTATTAATTCGGGTGAAAAAATTAAATATGCATTTTATTAATTTTCTTTGAAAATAACAGACTTACAAAAAATAATATACTTATAGTTTTTATTAAAAAATTACTTTCCACGATTTAAGTTCTATATATTTTTTCGATAAGTATCATATTTTTTTTTTAGATAAGTCAAAAAATAAAAAATTTACCTTTATTAGCTATTTTTAAACTCCCAAGAAGCACAGGAAAGAGTGAGCAGTCAAGATCAAAATTAAGCAAAATTATTTTCTCATAATAATAAAAAATACCAATAGGTCCTACTTTAAAAATATAAAAATATATTTTTTTATTAACAAACACCACTATTATAATATGTGTATATACATATACAAAGTGTTTCGTATAAGCAAAATCTATATCAAAATTATTTTAATAATTTCAAATTTTTTAAAAATATTATTTTTACATAATTTGATGTCATTGATAAATTAATATTAAAAAAAAAATTTATCTTTTTTATTATTTTTAAGTTTAACAACATACATTTATTATTTCATAATCCGAAACAAAATATTTTAAAATTGTTATTTTGATACATAAAAATCGAATTTTAAACAAGTTGTAGATATTTATAAAGTTTAGGTGAAGAATGAACTAGTGCAAGACTAACATTTTTCAGGGTACACCTATCGAGGTGCGGCTGTGCCACTCTAATCGACTCATCTAAACTTTAAATAGGTACTCATTTATACTTATAAAGTTATAAACAAATAATTAGATACTTATTGAAATTCGATTTTCATGTATCGAACAACTCTAGAAATTATTTTGCTTAGGAAATTGAAAATTAATATGTATAGTCATTCAAATAAATAAAAAACAAAAATATAACAATGATAAATTTGAAAAATATAAAAATTATTTTCAAAAAGTTTATAAATTTTTAAAATAATGAATTTATAAATTGAAATAGATCATCTTGCATACATATGTTTACTAAAATAATACATACAAATTGCGATATTATGATTTTTTACAATCAGGAAATACGAAGAAATATGATATGTAGTATATGTACTACATAAATCAATGGAATCCATTTGTGTGAAAAGTAATAAAAATTAAATGCTTATCTATATTAATTGAAATAAAAGTGTATATTATACTATGTTAGTTTTCTAGATATTATTTGATAAATGTTTTTACTCGTTTTTTTTTTTTTTTAAATAAATTTTATTTGACATATAATAACTGTGACGTAACACAAACGCATTAAAGTATAAAACAATGATTTACCTACCTATAGTTAATTTTTTTCATAATTTTTTATAGTATTGAAACGTGTAATTTTTTAAATATATTTATAACATATTATTGTAGTAATCTAAATTAAGCGATGTAAAAATATATTGTCTATTAATTGTTTGATATAATATTATAGTTTTTAATTTTATTATTATTAAATGTATATTTTTTAAATTAAGCTTATATCTAATTATAACCTATGTAATTATTCAAGTATTGAAAGTAAAATATGATTAAGTAAATGGACGTGTACAATTATCAACTAACCATGTATAAAACTAAAATATATACCATTAAAAAAAAAAAAAATAATAATAATAATAATATATATATATATACAGTCAACTCGCGATATAATGAATTTCAAGGGACCGAGAAAAGAATTCGTTACATCGAAATTCGTTATATCAAGATAATAATATACCAATTGAATTCGTTATAACGAGATTTAAAACAAAAATTCAAAATTTTATTATTCGTATACATATATATATACGGTAAAACAGTACCGATATGTTACATAGTATGTTACGTACATTTTGCGTAGAGCCACTAATTTACATAAGTCTTACCTTAATTGCGATGCTGTACTTGAGTGTACTATCGCATGATAATCATCAGAAAAACTTCGTGATCTATTATGTGGTAATAGCAACATACTTATTTTTATATATTTTTTATAGAGTTATACACTAGAGACATGTATCTTATCTTAATTAAAATTAAAAATTCGTAATAGAAAGCTCCAAATTTAAAAAAATTCGTTACATTGCGAGAGTTTTGATCAAAAACGCTTCGTTACATCGAGGGGACCAAAATACATTACATTTGTTCGTTATACTGCGATATTTTCAAGGGAACGGTAGTTTTATTCGTTATATCGAGATTTTTGTTATATCGAATTTCGTTATTTCGCGAGTTGACTGTATATATATATATATATATATATATATATATATATATTGAAGATAATAATGTTTTAAAGTATAATAATAAATTAAAATAATCATTTTTTTGTTTGAAATAATAATAATTATATCTATGTAGACGTTTGTACACGAATAGTAGGTACTATTACTATAGTCTATATTAATACGTACTACCATATAGCAAAAAATGCACGTGTAAGATATGCTGTAAAATTGTTATACAATACCAAAACATGCATTGTTATATTATATATTTATTAATTAGACAACAGTAAAATGAAGCGTTTTTACTGTTCATATACATAGGGTATATAGTGTAATTATTCATAAAATATAATCATCCCCGTTTTCTCATTTAATTGTAAGTATTTGTTTAAATTCTATTATTTTTGGAATTTTTAAGTATATCTTCTCTGCAAAAATTATATTTCCAAGTACAACCATTTTTTATTACATTAAAGGGGTATGAAGTGGTGAAATTTATTTTTTTTCCAATTAAAACACCCTTTTTTATTGCAAATTGTGTACGTGATTTTGTGTAAGAATATAGGATATGAATAAAACTCTAATGAGTAGTTTATGAGTTATTTAACTTTGTGTATTAGAAATACAGATAATAGGTAGATAAAATGTTTAAAACTTATAGAAGATATATGAGGACCACAGTTATTTGAATTAATGATTTATTTTGGATAATCTGTTAACATTTTAGACTTTGTAAAACTGTATTAAGTAAAAAAGATACGTATATAATACATTACATATTAAAATTTATATCCATGTACTTAATATATTTTATTTAAGACTATTAGTAATAAGAGTAAGAATATTATTATTCTTTTAGTGCTTAATGATCGAAACTAATCCTTCGAATTTAGTTTTAGATGCATTGATGTTTTCAAAAAAAAAAAAACAATCCATTCAACAATTTACATTTAAAAAAATGTGATTCTTATTTGTATAATATAAGATTTTATCACCAAAAAATGTTTTTAAACAGTATATTATGATATCTAGTACAGTCCTCTGATGGATATTTAAAAAAAACGGACATTTTTTTAAGAAAAACTATACATTTTCTAAAACCTTCACCATTTGAATAGAAAACTCAATTTCATCAGCCGAGAGTATCGTGTATTTAAAGCTTCACTATATTTAAAAAATGCAGGTATATATATGTATGTGTGTGTGTGTGTGTGTGTGTGTGTGTGTGTTTAATTTATATACATTCAAAAATTCAAAATTCAAATAACAAATTATTTAAGGATATAATTGAGTTGAGTATTCATTGTAAAACATCCTATATTGTGTAAATAGAATATGTTATTATTATGTGGTATCCTAAAAAAATATATTTTTGTGCATTATTTTACACTTGGACAAAAACAAGCTATAAAACGTATTTATTTTTTTAATTTTTTTTTTTTTTTTACTTTGAAATGCTTTATTAATTTATTACATAATTTTAATAGACAACTTTAATTTTATATAATGCTACATCATATACACCTAAACGACTGCATTTGAAGCATAAAAATAATTACGAGTCTGCTGCTCACTAAAGTAAGTAGGTACCAACTTAAAACACATTCATAATTATAATGCCTAACAATGAATCTGTATAAGTGTTTCGCATTGGCCTATATACACTTAAAAACGTTTGATATTATTATTATTATTATTTTAAGCTCAGAAAAGGATAATGTCCCGCATTTAAGTTAACACTGCAAAGGCCATAAACGTAAAGCGGATTTTAAAGCCATTTCGTTTACACATATAATATTACATAGCATCAGGTGGTCAATTACCCCCGAGTTAAAACAATTACATTATTATATTTACGTATTTACGCAACAGGCGACCTTCAAGAAACGAGCAAGTTGATCTATTTCATCCCAAGACAGTCATCTGCATAATATTATTTAACGTCAGTGTGTATGCCTACATGATTTCTTAAAACCAAATAATAGTTATTATCATATCAGTGTCGAAGCCAACATTTTTAATATATCAGGAGGCGTAGAACTCGTCTCTCTATAACTATATTCAATAATAATTTACTGTTAAAATGTAATCTAATTCCAATAATAATTAATAACAACTAATTAGGTATAAAGTTAAAACTAAATTATATACTTATAATATAGTTACGTTTTTGAAAAAAATAATTTAAAACTGAAAATCTATCGTCTTTGATTGAACAATGGTTTTTAAATAAATTCTCAAAAATTTAATTTACACAATACTATAAAGATTCTTATACCCGGCAATATTTAAAAAATAAATGTTTTATTTTATAAATATCAAAAATTAATCATGTTTGATACGAAAAGTAACTAAACTTGGGATTATTGGAAAACTTCACATTTGGATTTTTATGAAATACTCAAAAATTTATGAATTTATGTAATCTTCGCCTAAGTATTTGTCATTATTTATTGTGTAAAACGTAAGTACCTAGATTTTATTTATGTATAGTTTAAATAATTAAAAAGACATATTGAATCAAACTTGAAGAAAAATTATTAAATTTTTCTTAAGCTATATGACCAAAACAGAACCGGTGAAATATGTTGTTGTCAATAATAGGACCTGCTAGAATCAGTACTGATGAAATAAAAAAGGTTCCAAAAGGGTGTACATACGATTGCGTATAATAAAATTTAAATACGCTGCACCTGCCTAAATTTAATGTAATGTTACTGTTTTTGTAATCGTGAAAAACTTATTTAAATATGAATATTATTGATAAAGTTTGAGAAACATTATTTTAGCTATTATTTCAAGTTAAATATTTTTCGATAAGAGTAAATATCAATTATTATATCAGATTATTCAGATTTCCTGATGTGTAGTACTTCAAAATGGTTACATTCAAATTTATAGTATACGATCGATTGTCACTAAGGAAGTTACTGGTATTAATATTGTATTTAATTCATTTTTTATTTAATCATAGAGAATTCATTAAAAATTATAATATCAGAACGTAAAAACTTCACGTATCTAGGTACTACGACCGGCTACAACGTGTTTGGGCACTATTTTTTTCTGATTAAACCTGTAACACGTTTGGACACTATATTATAGTGGCTACACAATAGTACATATAAAAACATATTTTATATAGGTACCCAAAGTGTAGACTTTTTTTTGATAATTGCATAAGTTAGAAATCATAGTATGTTACGAGTATAAATTAAAACTAAAAACCTGTAATAATGAAGCCGTAAGTGCATCATATCGACGGCGCGGCGCGTACAAACTTTAACATTGTACATCGAAAAACGCTTCGACGCTGCGTGCAACCATTGCATGGATGTGAAACGGAATTTAATACGATTATTAAAGTGGACGGTGATTAAGTGTCACAGACAATATCGAAAATACATCTGCAATTTCCAGACAAATTAATTTTTATTTTAACTTTTTAATTTATCTTAAGCCCTAATCAGACGTTTGTCGAGTTTGATACAGTGCACATTATGCAAAACTTTCATTAATTAATAATAATTTGACATAATACATTTTTCACTTATTTCAATAATTATAATATTTTCTATTATTGTGTACATATGACTAGCATAATATTATACTTCACATATTCCAATAAAATCATCATAAATATTATTAGTATCTATTACAGTATAACGTATTATGTTAAGTGTCATGTATGGCTTATGGGTGATTGTAAATTCTATCGGATTTTAGGGTTCAATTTATAACATGTAGTTTCAATTGGTACTTTTTTTTTACCGAAATTTCTTAAGTAGCGCTCTCCAAAATTATTAAATGGTGATTCCTGGCTTATACACTCGACACTCATACTTCTTAAAGAAGAGAATATACTTCTTTCATCTTAATGTCCAAAGGCGGCATCACGTTAAATATATATTGAGTGATCAAACACTAAGTGGATTTTGAGGTGTATTCGAGTTGGTTTGGTTTCTAAGTTGTTGAGAATACCATATCTAAATTGGTTTCCGAGTAGTTACGAAGGATATAATATCCTAATTTATTTTCTGCTTGTTATTTTTGTACACAAATCGTATTTATTTTATAGTTTTTTCAACGTTTTATTTTATTGAAGTAAAAATGTATAATTCATATTATCTATTTATAAATTGTAATCTACATATTTATTTATTTTTTAATTTGTTCATTTTTCTTTTTTTTATATCTCTTTGATTGCTGGTTCTATAATTTTTTCGTATTTTGAAATTTCACGTATATATTAAATTAGAACTTATTTTAAATGATAGGAAATATAATAAATTAAAATCAGATAAATAAATAAATTATTAGATGGCATTTTGCCTTTTATTAAAATCTTTATAAGAAAATAATTTGGGATTGTACATTTAGAATTTTGGAAATCAATTCGAATATTAATTTTTAAATATGAGAACTAATTTAAGTGTTTCAGATTTTGAATACTGTATGTCTCAACAGATAAAAATGCCTAAAAGTGATACACCGATTACGACTTATTAATAGTATTTGTTAAATTTATAATATTTGGAATTATAAAAATAATTAGATTTCAGTTAGTTAACTAACTTTTATTCGTTTTTGCTGTTTTTGCTTAATGCATTGTGAGCTACAATTACAATGACGGCTCTAATATCTACCAAGGGCATGTAGTAAAAAAAAAAAAATAACTGAATTAATTAAAATAATAATTTTTTACTAAGTACACGAGTTATATTAAAATATAGTATTACGTTAATCATATAGCTATATTATAAGGACAGTATTACTTAAAGTTAATGAAAATAAAAATAGTATCGTAGAGCTTTCATCAAATTTACAACGTATAGTTCCAATATAGATCTTATCCAAAATGTTTATTTGATAATCTTAGTTATAAAGTAATAAACTCAACAAGAAACTTGCATCGAAATACTATTAGAATTTACACGGTGTATAACTCTATCAGATGAACAACATTTAAATAAAACTATTCTCACATTATCAAAGTGTGATAGAAAATGTTGACAAAGTATTTGTTATATCCTACAGAGCTACAGCTTGTAGGTTGCTTCTTGTCTAAGCATAAATTTATAATTAATTAATTTTAAAACTTTTAAAACTTTAATGGTATCTATAACAATAAATCTATGATATATTATTAGAATAGACGTATGATTATAATAATAAATTTATGGTCGTTTCAACAATCAATTGTTGTATGTATGTAATCGTTTTTTACCGATATTTTTAAATAGGTTTATTTAACATTTTATCTATGTTAACATTTTTATTTAATATGACGGATATTAATAAACGCAATATATTTTAATAAAAAATATTAAAACTCACATGCATATTATATGTTTTAACAGCTGCAATAAAGAATTTACGGAAAAATATAATTATTATTATTCTCTCCTAATGTAGTGTACAGGATGATCAATTTAATAAAGAATACAAGACACTCATTGTTTTAAAAACTATTAAAATGTTTGAAAATATTTTTTACTTAATTTTATGTGATTAAAAATTAAAATTTTTCTAAAATATATAATATATTTATTTTTTTATCGTTACCATTTTTGATTTTCTATATTTTTTAATGACAACGTGTGTTTAAATTCCTTAATTTAAGTGTTTTTTTAAATAATAAAGAGTATCTTATTCATTAAATGAATACATTTCGTATACTTGTACCATATTACGTGTCCATGTTACGGTGCATCATGAAGCTAATTTGCTGTTGATATTTATTATTGAGAAATTAAAACATCAACCTCTAAACATGATGTATTATAACGGCGAATGAACAGCGAGGCATGGATATGACGTACTTATTCTCTGTATAAATAATTAAAATTTCAAATTTATGGTGGCACACATGTATATATATATTTAAGCCGGATAAGATGTTTTTTGACGGTAACAGCTGTTTGTGTGCTGTTTGTTGTATATATACATTATACATATTATACAAATTGAATCACTAAACTCACGCCCACCTCCAAATTTACCTTTAGTAATACATTTATTCGAATTCTAGTTTTTGGAATTTTTAGTACGCTCAAGGATCATATTAGTTTAAATATTTTAATTTTTGTGTATATGATATTAAGAAATGTGTTGTGGCAGTACAAACTTTTTTTTTCAAACAAGAGGTATTTTTTTTGTTTTTTTTTTTTTTTTTTAATGCTGATTCATTTATAATAATACATTTTGAAGAATAGATAATATCTATTAGTAGATATTATCTACTTTCTAAATGATTAAGTTTTTTAATTTACTCTGACAATTTTAAAATTCTAGTAAATAATATTAATCTGTATCAGTAACTTATAATTTCTAAAAATTGTTCTATAGTGACAGAGTTTAATAAGTTTAGTCTGTAAGTATAATAGATTACATATTATTATATCTATTATTTGTTTGTAGGGACCATTTTTTAAAACAATTTTCCATAGTAGATATACCAGGTACCTATATGTATACATTTTAATAGCTCAGAAACAATACTAGTTCATGGTATTTCAATGTCAATACATATTATTTTTTTTTTTTTAATCATCGCCTTACAAAATAAAGCATGCATATCACTAAAGAATACTATACTACTTAAAAGGTTTAATAAAACTCGAATATTTGAAAATATAGCCCTTACATAATATATAAAAATTAAGAATTTTAATAAATTACGAGAAATATAAGTAAACATACTTGAGGGAATCGCTCAATCTCGCCCTGTTGACAGACAAAATATAATATTTATATATTATAAGACTTGAGTTTACACGGCGTCATTTTCTTCGGTAATTTAAAAACTTTTACAATTATTATTGTCTCGTGTAATTTGAGTGTAAATAATATGACACTAAATCGACAATATTTCATAGTGCGCAGTACGCCTATTATCGTACTATATATAAATACATAAACACATACATATATTCGTACAGAGTGCCATGCAGTATTTTTCCACTGAATTTTAATTATGTGTCAAGTTGGACAGGAAAACTGATAAATTGTAGTACTGTTCACGGTGGGTTTCTAAAAACAATGAGTTATCTTATCGATGTTCTACTTATAAATACTATATTTTGTCAATCAACGAACTATACAGAGAAACTTTTCCAAATATTTAATTAAAATTTAAAATTTTTGTAAATTTTTATTTATTATGTAAGGTATATATTTTTAAATATTATTAAATAATCATTTATATATTTTAAGTAGTATTGTTTACTGTACTGAAAAACATGTTTCATGTTTTTGCAAAAGAAAATCGACCTTTTTTACTATGTATTAATTATGCATATTTTTTTGAAAACGTTAATTATAACGAGTAGTGTTTCTCAGTTATTAAAATGTTTATATTATAAATGATAATTCTTAAAATTTGTTTTATAAAAATATAAAATAGATGTAATATTTATTATTCTTAGTTAGGTTGTATTTTATTATTCTAATTAAAATTTTTAATTTGTCATAGTTCCCATATATTTCAGATAATATATCATCATGAACTTATTATCCTTGATACGAACATATAAATAATTAAAAATTTACTAGTTCGAATTTTGATTTTGATACTTTAATTTATAATACAAAAGAGGGCAGTTCCCATTTGCAAAACTGTAGTTTGTACATTGCTAGGAGGATAACTTTTTTGAAATATTGATTTATCTAAATCGAAATTCAAATGAGTAGTTTCTAAGTTATTTTACTTTAAAACTTAAGTATCTATTAAGAATAATACTCTTTGATAACTGTAGGTTTAGAAGATTATACGGGGACTGTGATAGTATTCTTATTGTATAATAATTAATATTAACTTTAAACAGTTTTATAATTTGTAAACGTTTTCCATGTATAATAAGGATTTAGTTAAATATATAACGTAGTATATTTTAAAATGTATGTACAATCCTTATTATAAGGGCTATTATCCTTAATACACATAAGGTTTAATAACTCAGAATTACTTGCTTTAATTTCTAAACAGGTGCATAAATACTTTCAAAAAAATAAATATATTTGCTTTGAAATTTACAATAAAAAAAAAAAAAAGTGGTTTTTATTTGAAAATAAAATAAATATTTATATTGCTAAAAAATATTTAATAAATGGTATAGAAACAAAATTCAAGTTATTTAAGAACATGGACTTAATAACTACTGTATATAAAAAAGGTAGACAAGTGATTACCGCTCCGTTAAATATTAGGGGTTCAGTATATCACTGAACGGATGTATTAAATTATAATTCAATGATATACCATTGTATACAAAAAACGAATCTAGGAAAAGACGACCTGTTAGTCCTTATCATTTAGTAAAAATAGTAAAATTTATGTTTCTTTATACTTCTATTAAAATTATTTATTTCAGTGTAATTTAGATTTAATTTTTTCCAAAAACTTTGTATTTATTATTTTAATGAAAATAAATACAATTTATACTATATTATATTATTCTTATCAACTTTTATCAATATCACCTTACAGTAAAACAAAGTGAATAAGTTCATAGTTTAAATAGGAAATATATTAAAATTAATGAGTATATGCATTTTAAAAATATTTTTTAAAGTAATATTTATAATATTTATAAGTTTTAGTTACCAACAATAATGTATTTACATTAGTCATAAAATGTTGTTTACGCATTACATGCTTACGATAATATTGCTATAACTTACATTAGAGTGGCTGGATAAACTTTTAAGAAATTTGGGATACTAAAATTATAAATTATTACATATAATAATAAAAATGTTAATGGCAAGTTGTACATAGTAGGTTTGAGTTTTTTTTTAATAAATGGTAAATCATTTTATAACTTCTCATTAAAATGACAATCTTTAAAGCAACATAGTAATTACGTAAAAATATGAACTAAATAAAATTACGACGCTACAAAGTATAAATATTAAATACGTACAAAACTGTTAGTAGTTTTCAAATTCACGTACGACTCATACTGTCGGCAAATAAATGCGTACTGAATACTGATGTATGAAATAATAAACGGGTATGATAGTAAATGAATATTTATATTATATTTCGTAATCGTGGTTCTCAAAATTCAAAAATCATAACACGATTTTTCTTGACTGTAAATTAATATAGTCCTAAGCAATAAGTTGGCTAAATTTAGAAAGTGATTTTAAATGTCATCGTCAGACGTTCCGGCGTTCGTTATCAAATATTGTTATTATAATAATTAATATTTAGGAATAGATTTTATTCAAAATAAATTCGATAATCTAGTAAGTAAAAGCATTATGAAAACAATTTTAAATTCCAGGACATAACTATATACATACATATCTAAAACCGGCACAAATCGGTGTCCCAA
This sequence comes from Melanaphis sacchari, assembly GCF_002803265.2. Taxonomy (NCBI): domain Eukaryota; kingdom Metazoa; phylum Arthropoda; class Insecta; order Hemiptera; family Aphididae; genus Melanaphis; species Melanaphis sacchari. The sequence goes on along the minus strand of NW_020270366.1, from coordinate 20,806,920 downwards.
GAAACTTTGTTCGGGAAATCCGGGACGAATGGCCACCTTAGTAAGTTACCCTAATGTAAATCTTACATTATATAGTTACTTAAATCTGCGTATATCGATTATTTGTTATTATTAATTAATAGTGAATACATTTTTTTTTTTTTAATGTAAATGATTTTAAAACCTAATAAGTAGTTTCTACTTTCTTAGTTATTAAAATGTTTATAATAGGGATAATAATAGTACCTAATTAAAATGGTTTTAGTAAAATATAGATTAGATTTTATATTAAATTTAATGGTTATTATTCTAGGATAATTTTAAAAATAATTTTTAATAGATATTTAAATATTTTGGGAATATTGAATGTATAATCGAGTTATAATTAAATTATAAGCAACATCGTTAAATTCATGCCTCCTACATAAAAAGATTTTTATGTTAAATGAATGTAAAAATAATATCATATTTTCCCGGCCGGGAAATACCGAATCCATTTATCGTACTTTGTGCTATATGATCAAAAATATAATTTATTTTAATAAAATATAAATACAAAAAATTATGAAATACGATATGTTTATGAAAATAAAATAAAAATATTTTTATGAAGAATAGGTATGAATTTAACGGTGTTGCTTATAATTTAATTAAAACTCAATTATATATTTAATATTTTGAGTATATACCCCACTATCTGAGTTTAAAAAATTATATTTGTGAGTATTAAGTATTATAGAGTACGATAATGGAATCTGTATTTTCCGGCCGCCGCCGACAGCCATTGAAGTAAGATAACCGAAAATTACTATTATTTATTTAATCGATAAATAACGATATGTTAATTATTTTGTTATAATTTAAAAACATAATCATTCGTACTTCGTAGGAACCTAAACTTTTATTTATTTTTTATTATTATGAATTTATTGTACTTTATGAGATCATATTTTTGACTTATTTTTAAATATTATCTTTTTATAGATATTATGAATCTATTTTAATTGTTTTACAGTATTTACAAAAATATGTTATTAAATTTTGTGTTCTAAAAATTGATAAAATATAGTATGAATACATATAATAATAATAATAATAAAATAAATGCTATATTTTCGGAAAAAAATATATCAACCTACTATAATAACTACTAAAAGTAAAATAAATAACTATATAATAACAGCTACATCAAAAAAAAAAAATAAATATACCACTTGATGATATAAGCTGATATCCTCTTTCGCTCAGAATCGTTTTTCGTATACAATGATATATGAAAGAATTCAAATTTAACAGAAATATAATAGAGACTTAATCACTACCAAATGCACAGCAAAGCGATATCCAATTACTTACATTTTTTTAGTTATAAGACGAAGTATAAAAATGTAATTACATTTTATTTACATTTTATTGTATTTGAGGATTAAAATGTAAGGAATTGTTTGTTGCACTCGACTCAGAACCGGAAAACTCTGATGTTATGAAAAATAATTAAAGATGAGTCCATTTATGGCATCCAATTATAGACATTTTTTTCTTTTTATTTCGAGTGATTATGTCAAAAAGTTGAAGTAGTCCAGCTGTGGCGGTAAACACTTGAATTTAGTTCCTTTCATTCATTTAGACAAAAACATAATAGTATTATTTATTAACTTTTATGGAAATCGCTGAAACTCTCTAAAAATTATTTATCCATGATCGTCGAGTTGATAAGAATTATTTTGAATTTTTCCAATATTACGTCTATATTTGTGATATAGTGTAGGTATACAAATATTTAGTATAGAAGGAGTATACATGGTTGAACAAAAAAAAAAAAATTAAAATTTAATAATTGTTAACTGAATTTTAATTGTATACCTAGTTGTTCATTTTGTTGTTAAAATAATAATAAAAAAAAAACAAAAACAAAAAAACCTGATAAAATATTATATTGTGTATAAAGTTTAAATTTGACACACAAATCGATAGTGATAAAAAAATATTTGGATACATTTCTAAAAAGAAATACAAGAAAAAAATACATTCTTACAGTTAGAATATAATAATTATTATAATATAATACTAGTTGTTATCAAACTATTTAAATAAATAATTTTGTCGTACAACATTTTGTTAACCACTTCAAGGTAGGTATCACGTTTCTTATGGGTTCGTGATACACGCAGTGGCGGCTATGCAATGATCAAGGCAATACGTTGGATCAAAATAATATTTAGGTAATGCAAAACTTTCAATAACGGATAAATCCAAATAACAGACACAATTTCAGCGACCAAGAGTATTCGATATTTTGAAGTTTCATTGTATCGTGCAATAATATGACGAGCAAATATGGAGTTAGATATTTTTGTTTTTCGTATCGACCTGTGGCAATGAGTATATTATTCTGTCTGTATATTATCTAAAAACAACCATGCTGGTCGGCATTCGCATAACACAGCTGCGAGCGTAATATTTTTTAATTTCCTCAATTTTGAGACGTAGCCACCATTACGACTGATTCTCATATTGTATTCAGCTGATGATCGATTGACAATCAAAAACCAAGGCTTATGCAGCGGACTTGCTTCCACGATCAGCAGCATATTGTAATATAACATACATCATATAGGGCTAGGTACAGTGCTGATCAATAATTGGACGACAGAGAAGCAATAATTGGTTCGTAAAAAAGCCGATTTTTTTCAGGAGATACATTATCATAAGTAGAGCGAAAAATAGAAATGAATATAATACTAATATGACAGTACAAGTTAAAATAGTTATCACTAGATAATAGATACACACGTACCTAATATTTCTATCACACGTTGACGACCGACTGAAGTGGAATTATACTTTAAAGTTTATATCTATTATCTTTGAAAATAATGATAGCTTATAATTATTGCGATGTAAGGTATTGTGAGTAAGGTATTTTTCTAAAAATGTTAATATTGTATATCTCAAAATCACATTTTTTACTTATCAGGTATTGCTTCATTGTCAACTATTATTATACATTAACATAAAATATAGGTACATTTTTTTTTCAATTGGACGTGCGCGTGTATTATAACATATAATAATAATATATAGATACGATATTTCGTTTATAATATAAAAATATATATGATATATTGCGCGGAATGATGTGTACAATAATAATAATAATAATAATAATAATAGTGGTGATATGTACTACTTCTACTAATGATAATAATAACGATTATAATATTATAATAATTTGACGACAATGGTAAAATAAATTATTATTGGATTATTATTAAATAATATAATAACCAAAATTTGTAAGTTCGTGCGTTCCCATATACTCTTGCTACATATAGGTAAACATGCTAAGTGAGGTACACATCCGTTTCATAACAACAGTGATAAAAATATAAATGTTAATAGGTAGGTAGTGCATATTTTTGGCATATTTGCCATATTATAATAGATTTAATTTACAAGAGTTATTGGCGCACAACGTCAGGTGTTTCATATATAATGATTTCATTTAAATATTCGTTTAGATTTATTTCTATTCGTTATATGTGTGATGGGATTTAATAGTCCCTATTGCGGTAGTGCACCGGAAATACAATGTTATGCGATTGATATCGCGAGAATGACTCTCGCGAGAGTGGGCATATTTTCTCGTTGTTTGAAAATAACGCGAAAACTACCGAACGGCCGGCGAGCGCGGATCAGACGACTTTCGTGGTGCCGGCCGCGTCCAGTTTCTTCTTCATGGCCTCCAGTTCCTTGATGTCGGACACGGTGGACTTGCACTTGTACACGACCAGGTTCCGGTAGAAGTGGAACACGAAGAACACGAATATGACCAGCACCGGTATGACGATTATGGTGGCGGCCATGGCGGCCCGGACCGAGTGGTCCCAGAACTTGACCCAGCACAGTATGGCCACCTCGACCAGGAACAGGAACAGCCCGAGCACGGTGGAGAACGCCCAGGCCAGCTCGACGAAGCCGCGCATGCGCTCGTGCGGCGACTCCTGGATCAGCTTGGTGCTCTGCAGCTTGCTGATTGCGTCCACGTTGGGCAGCAGGTACGTGCTGATCATCAGCGCGAATATGTGCACGGCCACCAGCACGGTGGTGCACACCGCGAACATGATGAACAGCCATTCGGGCACCATGGTCGGCTCGTTGATCTGCAGCTCCACCATCGCAACCTGAAGCGCGCAAAGGGGGCGTATAGTTGAGGGCATAACAGTATCATTCGTTAGACGTTATGTTATGTTTAATGCATCGAATGCGTATAAATTATAATTTTTTTGTTTCAATGCATAATTTGTTTTTTTTTTTTTTTTCAAAAACCATCCGCTCAACAGTTTGCTGTTAAGTCGTCTCAAACAACAGTGATCTGCGATGATTTGAAATTCGTACAAACTAAAACTGTTTTAATTTCAAAAATTACAAAACCTATTTTTGCTTTATATAAAAGGTTTAACAATATGTATGCGTTTGAAAAGCACACCAGCGGACGCGTAAAAGTAAACATAATATCAAAATCGAATTACATTCAAAATGAACCTCGTCGGATTGTCAGAGAAAAATTATTGTTTCACTTAATTATACAAAAAATATAAATGTCATGTAAAATGTGTTGGTTTTAAATTATTATTCAACCTACATTTTCCCGACAACACTTCGCGGCACACCTACGCACGCATCCGAATGGGTTGTTTTCAAACCGATAATTATTTTGTTTATTTGATTCGAATTTATATATTATTACAGTATATTTAGTTGCAGCAGTTTTCGAGGGTTCAAACATATTATTATGTTATGCAATGGTTCAAAGTGAAAAATAAAATAAAATTATATGATATTTCACATTTATGACCAAATGAGAATTTCTAAAAAATTAACGAATAAAGGTGTGTTCTACATTTATTCGACTATAATACTCGAGTATCATTAAAAGAGACGCAAATAAAATCGAGTAGTGTGTGTTAGTTGGCATACGTAACAGGCGATACATCTACTTGAACTTGAAAATTCTTTCAAGTTAGATGTATATAATATATACATTATACATAATGTACAAACATGTACATAAATAATTTTCTAGTTTAGAGAGTTATGATAAAAAATAAATAAAATTTAATTCAATAATAATTTAAACTAGTATTTGTTTCTGTTTTAATTTTCGTTTTTATTATTTTTTTTTTTGCAAAGAACTATTAATTAAATTGTATCACAAAGCGCTATAGTATATTAATTATATCTATACAATTGTAAATTGTAATATAGGTTGATCAATTCAATGGAAATAATTGTATCTACTCAATTTTTCAATTATGATTTTTTTTATTTAAAAAAAATAAATAAATAGTTATTGTATATTTTAAAGTATTTGTTACATAGTACACAAATAATTATTTATAACAATATCTAATTGTTTTTAAAAATATCTGATCATCTATAAATTTAAATACTTAAAAATTAGGCAGTTAAATCGATCATAGGAAATACCTATTTTGTGTGTACCTATTGTATAATTATAATATAGTTAGCTAGGCTCGGATTCTATGTAATTTGCTAATTATTATTTAATGCGCATACAAATTTCAGAGTAATCTATACATTAATATTTTTGATCCATCAAGGATTCCAAATGTAAAATTTTGTATTGCATAATTTTAGATTTTAATTGCCATTTTCCTGATGTTATTACAATTTTACAATTGTGTATTAAGCTTAACTTAATTTGTCTTTTTGCAATATCGTAAAACGAATGAAAAATAGTATTGTAGTATAAATGTTACTGTGTTTAAAATTTAAACAAGTTAAAAACGTCATTTAAATATTATAAACCATGATTACCATCGCAAATCCAGATAATAGTTCAGATGTGGTAGCTGTAGCTTTGAGTTTTGCTCTGCTCATGTGCAACCTCCTCCACGTCAAGCCGTCACTATCTTCGTATGGTTCTCCATTTGAATTTTTTGGCCCAGAATTATTGCCCTGTGAAAAAATAAGAAATACATTAAGTCATATACCATTATAATTAAATAAGTAAATTGTATGTGTATATTATATAAATGAAAATTGAAAACCGTATATTAATTTATACGAATACAGTAAGGTAGCACAAACACATTATTCGTGACTATCACATATGAATATAATAATGATTAACTTTTTAATTTTATAGATTTACGTTTATTAATTTTCTGTGTAATTTATTTCAGAACTACGGTTCTAAGTAAATGTATAATTTGATTTGGATAATAAAAATACCGTTAAAATTCGATCACTAGGTAAAGCTAAAATGCAATAGTTAATGCTAGGATTTTTGTATTTAGTACTTGGTAAAAGCTGAAAAATCATAATTTTATCCACACTTTTACTAAAAAAATTGTTTACATTTTAAAATGCAGAATTGGTAAAAACTAGTTGATGCACTTAGAGAAATTTATTTCAATATCGTGTGTTTAAAATACAACAACAAGCATACGTCAAACTATTATATTCATTTTTCATTCAGATGGACAAAGATTTTTAAAATAAATTATTTATCTTTTGTATAAATTATGATTTAAATGACTGTCAGTAATTTGTTTTAATCATAATTTAAAAAATATGTATTTTAATAAATACATTTATAATTTAACTTTAATTACGTATAACTTACTCGCAGTTTAATTATTAGTATATTGAATTTGTATTTAAAATAACAATTATTAAATTAAAAACAACTTATTAAACAAATTATATTAGTTTCCTGTTGTGAATATCTGCAGCGGTTATTAACACAATTAGTATCCTAGGATGTACTCAATATTTTTAGTAAATGCTAGAGTAAAATGACGATTTTTAGCTTAATAGTAAACCTAAGCTTTATCAACAGTGATCGGGATTTGATGGTATCATAAACCTTTGCATCGATCTCCTAAATATATAATGTTGTAACGAAAAACCGAGTGAACACCGTTTTTCCAATAGCACGCCTTCTATTAATGCAACAGTGTTGGAATTAATGTAAGAAAAAATAAAAGTACAAGCGCGTGTAGTTCATTCCATGCCCACTAATTTATTGTCCATTTTTTTTCAAACCTTAACCGACATTTCGTGAATATTTAAATACGCGTTTCTATAATATTACGTATGTTTATGTATCTACATATGTAAATACCTTATTATATAAATTCTTACCCTATTGTGTTTGAACGAATTTTGTTGCCACATATTGTTGTTGTTTTCTATCATCATTTTGCAATTGTTGACCACATGCTGACAACAGCACGTGTTTTGAGTTGCCAAAGAAAATTGTGAACCACCTAATGGGCTGCAAGTGCCTGTCGGTTAAAAAAACGCAATCAATCGATTTTTAAATGGATGAGCGCGTTCGACTGTTGGGTTATTGTTTCAAATTTATTTCATTCTCATCGAGTATTTATTAAATGATCTTTTTTTTTTTTTTTATCCCAAAATGTTTATTATTTATTTAATCCTAAAAAATTAATTTGTTTCATATAGCTCCTCGTTAAAAATGGTGTTGAAGTGAAAGTGAACGAGTTTTTAATTTACACTCAATGAAAACCGCACGCAACAGTCTGTATAACAAGTGACAACAATCAACAATAATGATTAATAGTGCTTAAAATAAATGACAATAAAATATTATTTGATATTTGATTGATTTATTTTTAACCTATAATAAGAATTTCATAGAAATGTGCATGAGATAAAATATAGTAAAAAGAGAAAAAGAAATACATATAATTGTAAATATGAGTATAACATAATAGAAACTGTTATAGGTGATATTATTGTTAATATTTAAATTAATTACATTATATTATTGTATGTGTAATTAATTTGTATTAATAAAGATACAATACCTAGTTTGCAATAATTGATTAAATTTATTATTGTGAAAAAAATAATTATTATCGAAATTTAATTTACGAAGTACATTACATTTTTGTAACTAACATAATGTTTTACTCGATTCTTTGCATATAATTGCATACCAATTCATAGTTAATATTTTTAATTTTAATTTTAATATATTTATATTTTTCATAAATAGAATAGCCAATTTAATAATAAAAATAATAATGATAATAATATTCTTATCTTATATATTTTATATTTGTTGTAATTTAAGAGAACTTATTAAAGTGAGTTGTTTCACAAATGCATGAATCATATGACAGAAAATTTGTGTTCAGCAAATCCAATTTTGTGCAATAACTTTTAATAAAAGCAATTGATCTACGTATTATCAAACTTGAAAATAAAAACATCATCCTATATTTTATATGGGTTTTTACGATATTTTAGTTTTTAATCAAGTTATGATTATGTAACGTATTACAATAAAAAAAAAAAAATTGTCATAATTCACACACAAATTAGAATATCGTAAAAAACCCATGTTAAACATAGATAATATTTATGTCTTTAAGTTAAAATAGTTAAATAATAGGTTAATTTCCTTTATTACTAAATGTTACCATACTAAATTGGAACTGATGAACATAGATTTGCTATGTTGTATGTTTATAAAACAGATACAGCATTATGATGCCGTTGCGGCGTTTTCTTAAGATTAAGCTTAATTGTGGTAAAAACATGAATATTTATTTATAATCCTAAAAATTGATTTACATTGATTATAATCAATATATTTTTATTTATTACTTTTTTGGTATTTTTAATTTTATTTCTTTGTTTAGTACCTGTATGTAATTGCCATTTATTATTTAAAAAAAATTCTAATAACTTATATTTTTAATGGCAAAAAATATAAAAAAATAAACTGTAAAAAAACATTTTTAACCATACCTTTGGTCTAAATAAATCATAGACAGCCCTAAGTCTATTAAAATGGAAAGGAAAATGATATTATGTAGTACTCACCAAAAAAAAAAAAAAAAAAAATTAAGGACCCAACTAGTATAGTACCTATAAAAATCACGGACCTAACTAGTATAGCAATTTTTAATTCGGGACCCAACTCGGATGCAGCCAAAAATTTTATTTTTTATTTTTAAAAATTTTTGGGTGGCCAGACCCTCGAGATTTTTCCTCGGATACGTATATGTAAACAATGATTTTACATATTTAAATCTACACCACATATTGCAGTTATTATAATATTAAAAACTTAATACTGTGTTAAACAGAAAACAAACAAACTTGGGTACAAATTTTTAAAAACATTTTAAACGTCACTCACCTGTCCATAGTGAAGGAGATCCTTTTGGGTAGCTGCTAATGGTCGGCGACCTCTCTCTTCCGAGACTATGGTCGCTTCCCGACGATGAATACAATACCACGCCCTGTTGATTTTGTGGTCGATGTTTAGACGCCTGACCGGTGACCTCCTGTGTATGAAAAAAAGAACATAACTAAACGGCATACATTTTTATTTCAGTCATAGTATAACAACGACATGACATTTACCAAAGACAACGACCCGGGCATGTTGTTGGCTTATTCGTTAATTTGTATATTTTATAATTGTTATCTTTTTACATATCGTTGTCAAGCCGATATACGGGATCGCGAATAACGCTCAATGGCGGTAAGACGAGTGCAACACGGTGTGACGGGTATATTATATTACTTTAGTTTCCAACGTAAAGTTCACAAAGAAAATGAACTCTCGCGATCAGACTCGTAAAGTAACTCATGTACCATGGACAGTTCCATGCGGGTCTAAAGATGAATAAGTACTGTCCACTCTGGTCACACGTTTCGTTATAATAACATAGGACCACGTCGTAACCAAGACTTCCTGGATCGTAAAACGATCGGAAACATTTCTTACAGACGTAAGTTGAACTATACGTAGGTAGTACAAATGCGACCGTGAGTTGTGCGACAAAATCACATTTCGACGGAAATTCGCGACTAGTTCTCCTCGACTCGTCGTTCATCGCCGACGATTATTGGATTACGTCCATAGAATAATGTAATAACTGTTGTGTTATTTTTTTGCCATCTGTATAAAGGTAGGTGGTACTCGAAAATAATATATAATAAACATATTAACGATATTATTATAAAATAAAAGTTACCCATAAGCAGCTATTTTTATCATGTAAACGACGATTTAATATTGAAACAGTGATGTTATTAACAATATTAATATACACTCACTGATAGTGATAATAATATTAAATACTACATACTGCAGCGGGATGAGGAGGAGGATGAGAAGGACGACCTGCTATTGAACTGTCAAACCAAAATTGAATATGTCGGATATTTTATTGCATGTTTATTATCACGGTACCTGTGCCGGGATCAAAGACACGTATTTTTTACGACGTCGTCTTTAAACATAACACTCGTATTTTTGTTCGACTCTGTGTGCCAATAGCTGGGTACACCGACGTGCATATCATTTCTTACCACAAAGACGTTATGACACTCATAAAGTAAACGTTTTAATCGGTTTTTATAACATTTCATATAATACAACTACTAAATTAAATTATAAACGATGGACTACGGTGTAAATATAAATATTATTTTCAATAAAATTTCCGGTATATTATAATAGGATATTAAAACATTAATGTATATTATGCAACTTATTATAATTGTACTCGTAGTACCTAGTCTGCAATTCAATAAAACGTAAGGCTGCAATGACCAATGACAAACGAGAAGTACTTTGTTTAAAATAATATTATTGTTATTTATCACAAACGGCATGCAAACTCCAATTAACAACAACAACAACAAAAAGATTAAATAAAAAATATATCCTGTGTCAATACTACAGTGATGCGTGTTAATGTCTAATAGGTATGAACATGTTTTATTGTATTGTGAATATCGTTTGAATATAAATTGTATTTATTTCTCAGCAAGTGTCAAAAAACGCAGTATTAATATATTTTAATTTAAAAAACTGTATTATTCGAACAATTTTGTTTTGTTTTACGAATTTCTATAAAACCGTGTAAGTTATTATCATACATAGAAATATAGATAATATGTATGTATAATTTATATATATGTTCTAGACTATGAAGAGTTTTTACCTTTTTATTAACGAAATACATATTGACACTCTAATCGTAATTAACACGTAGTAAATAAGGATAAAAAAAAAAAACAATTATTATTATTTTTTTGTAATTGTCTGAAATAAATAATAATTCATAGTATATTTTTTTATTTTGTTATATAATAATTATATAGTTTGTTTGTTCTTTTGCGAAAAAATAATAAAAAATAATTATTTTCTATTTATGAAAAGCAATGGGTTGCTGTTGTTGTTTCCTGGTAAAACGTGGGAAATTCACGATAATTGTTTAAGTTAAAGAAAATTATGTGTTTTTATGCTTATCGAGACGGAAAGTTATAATATTCAATAAAAAAATTCATTATTATTATCAATTAAAATTTTATAAAAAGAGGTGTTTCACAACGTTCCTATATGTCATATTATAACATAATAATATTATCATTATACAAACAAGATTAGAAAATCGTGACACCTAAAAACAATAAAACTAAAAATCACAAACTTAAGTAATAACTTGTTTTAATTGTAAAATTGTAATTTCTGAGCGATTAAAATTATTATACCTACTAAGGATAATAGTTTTTAAATATTATTTTATGCAAGAATATAAAAAATATGAAATAATTGTAAGAAGTAATCTAGTACTTATTGTATTCGGATAATATTTAGAAATTAAAAAACGTTAATATATTGGTAGGTACCTATTGATTTGACCACCATATCTTTATCATTATCATAGACTACAGGTTATCCGCAGCACATAACATTTATAAGAACTCGGAAACTACTCGTTCAAATTTAAATTTAGATACATATAAAAATATGCAAATTTATCTTAAAATTATAAATATCATAAGAATTGAATCGCTGGCGCAAATCGCTCGTGTAGTTTTAAAATCGAGTGTTTTATTTCCTCACTGAAATTCTAAGCATGTATACAAAATACTGCTAAGTCGTAAAATTTTTTTGTACAAACGGCCAGCATACTAAATTAATCAAGAAAACGAGTCGTTGACGTATACCGAGTTGGCGTATTGATTTTAGGATGTATCAGAGCTGAAAATGCCAAACCACGATTAAATTATCATCATACGTGTTTGTGGGCGTTAAACCAATATATATATTTCCTTGTCGAGTTATACCTACGGTTAGATTACGTCGATTTTAAAACGAAATACACCTCGAAAAATGTAATTTAATTTCTCACATATTATTTTACAACATCTAACACCGTTTTACAACCTATTGCAGTGATGGAACGTATTAATTGCAACCCGGAATTCCCGAAAAACATTCGTCCATTGTACTTGCTATATATTATATACCAGGGGTGGCCAAACATTTTTCTATTAAATTCTACTGAGAATATATTTTTCTCTTGAGAATCGACTTGCATAAAAAGACTTATTTTTTTTCATTTTAAGAATTTATTAATTATTATAACTAATATTTATATTATATATACATAGATGTATACAAATAATAAAATTAAAATGTAAGGTTGTAAAAAAATTATTGTTTTACATTAACTTTAGAATATTGATACTTCAGTTTTTCTAAAAACTCGAGGAATGAAAATGTTTTATTTCTATGATATATTATGTTATATAAATAACCTTAAAATTTGAACACTATTAATTCCAAAAAACTATTTTTGATAATAGTATTACGATTAATTATATAATAATTGTGAAAAAGTTTTAAAAAAATTAAATATAACACATAATTGAGAAAATTGTTTAAGATTAAAAATAACTACTAAATGTTTTTAAATAGATTAGTTTATGGTGTATACTTGTTCAAAAAATATTTACGAAAAACCGAAGAAAAAAATAATATCAATTAATGTGAATCGTTTTATCAGTGTCAAAATTAAAAAAAAAAAACTTTTTAGCTCTTATATCCCAAAAAGGCATTTGATACTTTCTGTTGATCACTAGTCCTAAAGAGTAAAATATAAATATTGGATTATTTATATTACTTCAAGGAACACTAGCACTTGTACGTTTGAAAGCTTAAATTTAGTAGTTAAACTAAAAATGACTTTACAATTTAATTTCTACTCTCTCTCTCTTTATTTTTTGGCAGCTAATTTTGCAAGTTACGTGACGTTTCCAAAAATGAAAACGGCCAAGGAACTACTATGTATATATGTATATATATATACGCGTATTGTACCCGTGGCTAAACGAACACGACTGCTATTGGGTCTTAAAGCAGGAAGTTGCCACTACGGTAATCGTTTAAGCGACTTTCAAACGATCATAAGTTGGTCTTTTAGGTCTTAAACTCACTTTCACTAACCGGACAAATGGATAGTACTTCCGGAACCCGTATTCCTTCAATACACTGCAGTAATATGAAGATCGACTCGAAATCGTGTTTATATATACGTGCATATAAACGCGGGTTTAGGGATAATAAAAATTAAGAATGTAAGAGGATAAGGTTTTAAAAACGCTCATTGTTTTGAAAAGTGATTAACCATAATATATTCGTTTATAAAATATTGTATAAGTTCCTGATTAATATACCGTTAAAGACTAATACGTTACATTTTTTTATAAACTAACAGAAATAATAATAAGTGTAATGGAAAATTGTAAAATATATAATAATATTATATTAATTTATACTCCCATTCCAAAAATAATAATCCACGCTCATCTAACATCTTTTCTTCCTTGTTCAATTAAACGATATTGAAAAAAGCTTTGTAATAATAATAGATCGAGAAGTTCATTGAATATATTATTTTTAATGCACTCGCGTGAGTAGTATAGAACTACAATTGCATTAGTTACAGTAAATTTAATTTGTATGATAGTGTACATTTATACAATATGTCAATATGTCACATCCATTTAATGTCATCGAACTTTTCAAGAAACGAATATCCATTTCATGAATTTTGATCATAATGGTTAAGTCATTTTTAGGTTCAAGTAACGGATACGAATTATTTTTATTTCATGAAATGATAGCTATTATCTTACATTTGGAAAAAAAAAATGTTTAAGTTAAATTTTAGTAAAATAGTTATTAACAAATAAAAAAAACATTTTGTAATTGTTATAACAAAATAATAAATTAATATTAAGAAGTAAATATTATTTAATGTATAAAATAATATTACATACACGACATACTTAATTATTAAGTCGATTGTTATTTTATTTGTAATATTAATAAAATGCACATGTTGTTTTAATTTCATTGCGTAGGTATTTATAGTATATATTTGTTATTTATTTTATAAACTATAATTAATAAATATATATATATATATATTATTTTTAGTAAAAATTTTGACACATACCATGTGTTATAAATTTAAATTAAATTACACTAAATGTTAAATATGTTTTGTATTTCATGAATTCGATACAATTTGTGCGTCCATCACAATAAAATAAAAACGTTTTACACGTTATGATCGGAGTTTTTAAAATGGATATCTATTTCATGAAAAGTTCAATTACACTGTTTGTGAATTTAGAAATATATACAGTAAAACTATTACTAATCGATATCTCTTAAAAGTAGACGCAGAAGTTTTTAAATTCATTGGTAAAAATACACTTCAAATATTATAGAAATCGTAACTTCTTATAATAATGGACACTTTATTATAATAGTTGGACGTATATATTAAAAAGTGGTCCCAAATGTACAATAATTTAGGTTCCATTAAGGTCCATCAAACTATCAAAACTATCTAGGAACTTAATACAAAGTAACCATTAACTTAGACGGCTGCAGGATGGCTTCAATCAATTGATTCTCATAAAAATATTTGGTATTAGTTTTAAAAACTTTACATTATCATTAAAACATGTAAATAAAAAATAATTAATCTATTAATCACTTCAATAGTTTAATATCTATCTAACTGGGGTAACATTTTGAGCATTAATTAATTAATTTCTATATCGATTGTTCAAAAAACTTAATTTCTTAAGCTCACCAGTTTCTTTCATACCTCTTACATTACATGGTAGTAACTCGAATATGTCGATAAAAATTGCGTATACCTATGCGGATGATCAACATTTCCAGGCCCCAAACGTAATTTTATCGTACTTACCCGACCAGCAGCCCGTTGCGCCTGTATTGTCCTGGAACTGTCCTGGAGGTTGTGCAATCCAAGCATTTGGCTATTTTTTGCTAACGCGTCGATAGCCGATTGCTGTTGCCGGATCCTCTTGGCGGTTGACCTGAACGAGTTGCGCAATTTGCTCTTGAATCCCGCTCCGACACCACCATTACCACCACCGCCACTGACACGATGCACACCCCTTTCGGCCGTCGTCGCCACTGCCGTACTATTCGACCTGCCGTACTGCAGACGCTGCTGGTGCGCTGTTTGCTCCTTGCCAGACTTCGTGACAGCCGTCGTCGTTTCCTGCAAACGATGAGGTCGAGAATCTATGTGCGGCATGCTCACATGCCTTGTATTCCTGGAGACTTTTTCCGGTGGCGATCGACGATCGTTCGCTGGATCTACCAGAGCCGCGACGACCGCGACGGCCGGTACGGTATTCGCCGTTGTAGTGGCGACATCCACCGGAGTGGTGACCGCCGGTGTGGACATATCCGACCAAAACTGCAGCTTCTGCAGCCGAGATAAGTCGTTGTCGTTTCCAGACACGACCTCTGAACACGAATTTGTATGTATACACTATATGCAGCTATACACCGCCGACAATTGTATGTAAATAATATTATCCGCGATCAACAATGTAGGCGATCATCTGATAACAAACATATAAATATTATCATTAATATATTTTTATTTAAGTTTTGGCAACTGGAATTCATATCATTACATAATATATTATATGGGTGTAGAACCAAATCGTAGAGATCAAAAACTCTAAACTGTCATTTTAAATTTTGAGCACTAAGCTAAATGTTGAAAATTGAATTTACAATGATGTGTGTTTTTAATTTTTATACTTGTATACCACACAGTCCTCACATTGTTGGATTTATAAATAGTTCACAAACTGGATAGTGGATTTAGTTGGTAGTTTTGAAAGGTCAAAAATAATAATTATCAGTTCTTTAAAATTAGTGTAAAGGGAAAAATTTTACTAACCAGTATTCGACAAAATCAATTTTTTTTCATAGTAATTCAAAAATAAATTACTATATTAAAAAAACTTAAAAGTTTAACCAAATATTCTCATTAGTATTTACTAAATGACATAATTTTCAGTTTTTTTTTTTAAAATTAAATGTGATAAAATGTTTATTTTTCAATAAAAATTTGAAAATTTAATGCAAGGTTCTTCATAAGGTTGTTCTTGCCGTATTAAAAAATATATATATCGAAATTCTATAAGCACGATTTTTTTATAAAAACTTTTAAGTTCAAATTTTGAAAAAACTAAGTAGTACGTTTGACAATTACTGTACAGCTTAACAGTTATTTACTTGCCCGCTTTTTACGAGTTCAAATTTTTAGGTTAAGATTGTTAAAAAACATACGTAAAAATAGCCGTTAACGTCAAGTTTACTGCACAATGTCTTGGCGTGGATATTTAAGAGCAAGGCGCAATAGAGAGAAAGAGATAGAAGGATAAAGCAAATAAAAACGGAGGGAAAATAAACGTTACCAGACGGAGATCGATATTTGCAATTGGGTTAAGACCAAAAACGACTATAATGCATATTTATTATATTTGTATAATATTATAAAATAATAATCGTGTACCATCAGACAATCGCGTTGTGTGGCGCCGTTATAATATATCGACTTTACATTATGTAATATGAATATAATATACACATTTTACATTCCATGCTGTCGAGTAGTACATCTCAGCTAGCCAATTGCATAGCTGTAAACATGAAATGAGCACAACGATCACCGCTCATCGTCGTATTGTTTTCAAAATATTTTGAAGTTTTTACCCAAATCGAAATCCAAATTAATGTAGTTTTTACAGATTTAATCAACTTGTATATTAAGCCGAATGGTGAATAAATAGTCCATAATGTAGCATTTCTATAGTATAACATGGACATATACTTGTCAAAAATATTTCAAATTTAAGTATTTAAAAATATATTTAAAAAGTTTTTAGTTTTTTTTTTTTTACTTGCATACGTTAGTGGAAAACAATTACGGAGTTCTAATATATATATTATATTGCTTTTTACCTAACAGTAGATTCTTAATCGTTTGCCTTCGATTTATATTTTTCATTTTTTTTTTACCATGTATACCTATTAAACATACGATAACTAATACCTGTATAGTGATTATACAATAAATACAAGTATATAGTCAAATACTAATATTACTCGAACTTTTGTAAGATAATTTTTATTAACAAATTTAAAAACTTTAAATAATAAATATTGTTTTCTTTAATTTTTAAATTATCATAGCTCTTAAAACATTTAAATAAATTATTATGAACCACATTATACAATTTTACCTTTATAGATAAAGTTTGTATAAACTATAATATACATATTATATTCAGTTGAATATTGATTTAGACGTATTAATATTAAAAAAAAAAAAATTACTTGTTCAATATTTCACGGTAAGTAATAGAAATTTCCATTTAAAAAAGAGAAAAATTTTTAGCGACAAAACATTCTTTAAATTCCGTAAAAACCTCTGTGTTACTTTAAAATATGGTCTTTAATTAGAGGACGCCACACCAGCGTTTGTCGTATCCATATTATTAGTACACCTGATGATATGTCAAATTTTCGTTCAAAAAAATTTAGCTTGTGTTGTTAGCTTTAATATTAGACTGGATTGATCTATTATTAAATTTAAAGACACAAATATTATCTGTGTTGACATAATCTATATTTTGTTTTTTTTTCTTTTATCACAATATTCAACAGTTCTCAAATTAGTTATAAATAATCTATGTTTAAACATCGATGAAAACTTATACAAAAATAAGGATAATGTTCTCACATTTAATTACTTGTTAATAATTAAATTCACGCTTATGTTAATACTTACAAAGTTAAATGTGAACTGTCGAACGTACAATTGCTATATGTATTACGCACTTATAAGACAGTAGGTGTACCTACCTAAAAGTTCAAAATCGTTTATTTTTTTCTATGATTCAACAGTGTAAAATTTATTTACGCTTATATACCTTAGGAGTGGTATAAAATTACGAATATAAACTGCATTACCTGATACATATTGTGCCAGTTGCACTTTGTAAGTTAGAGTTTAAAATTTGACGCCCGTTACATATTTTAGTTCTCAAATATAATATAGATATTTTTTATTTCATAAACAATAGTGAACGAATTCATTTTAAATTTAGTTTTATTGAATCGTATTTTATCGTAATCAATTATGATAATTGTTAATAGTTAATACCTAATCATTTAAAATAACTTAACAACACAAACTTATACATATGTATAATGGACATTTTTATAACTATACAGAAATACCATTTTTTTTTTTTTTTTTGAAAATGTCAACAAATATCCGCCACATATCTGGACTGAGCCAGAGATATGGTCTAGTATTGTATTACTGTTACTTGAATATCAATTTTAAAATCTATACTCATCACACATTAATGTACAATTTTTTTTAAGTACTTAAAGAGTATCAAGCAAAAGTTAACGTAAAACTACAACCAAATGAACAATAAACCGCAAATTGCAAATCACAACTCTAAAATAAAATCCAATATTATAAAATGCATGGAACATATAAATAGACAAAAAAAAAATGTTTTAATTGGTCTACTAAAATCTGTAGACTTCAAATTTTAAATTTAATTTTAAAATACTCATTATAATATTACTGTAAAACTTCAAACAATAGTAACGATGATTTTTAATAAAGTAGTATGGTTTGTTAAATCACACTGTACATAATATACTAATATGTTTCCAGGTTTTCAAGTCCACAACGACGCGTACGATAAACGTATACTCGAAAAACGAAACGCTTGCGCGTTAGATGTTAGATCCCGCTAAATTATTAATAGCTCAGCTGTATAGATAAGTACCTACACATAATTGCACCCGGTTACCGGTTGATATACTATTATTATTACTATGCTGTAGTACGAAAACATAACAGTTTAAAATAATATATAATAATTAGGGCTGGGTATTAATGACCTAAAAAAAACGTGTTAAAAATCTTAAAATATTAACTTTAAAAATGTATTTCTAATTGTTTTTAAACAATATAACAAAAACGTGTCATGTAACAGTAAAATTTTTTTCAGATGACTCTTTAAAATCAGTAAAATATAAATATAGATATCACCTTTTCAATTATTTGTTTGTTTATGAAAACAGTGATGACGAGAGCTGCATATCTACTACTATACTTTTGATACTATATCTGACCACTATTATGTAACTCTGTAAATATGAAAGATTTATTATAAAAATGTATGTTCACTTAAAAATAATTTGTGAAAAATACTCTACAAATTGTAAATAACACTAAAAAATTGAATTTGTCAAAAAATGCAAGCACGTTTTTTCTGCAAAAAGAACTATACGCTATAACCCAGCAGAAAAAATTGACATTTCATAAAAATCTCAGCGTTAATAACAAAGCATAAATAGCTTTTGTATACTCACACAGCTGCTTAATCAGGAATTTTTAACAGATGGAAGGGACAACTTTTTATGTACACTTTTAAAAGAGAATGTGGAGGGGTAAAAATGATTAAAAGAAAATTGATAAATAACAAAAACTGAAAAAATATACGAATATTTTTTTTTAATTTAGAATATTATAATACATAAATATATAATATTATATTTAAGATTTAAAGTCATGTTACCGAAGATTTATATTATATATATTATATATATAGATCAATTGAGGGCGTTCAAACAAAGCTTAACGATTTACGACTGATGCGTGTTACCAGTGAATTATAATAAGTATTAAAATAATAATAATAATAATCATACACGTGTGTTTTATTAAACAAACGATTTGTACACGAGATAAAATTTAATTAAAGCAATTATAAACAGACATTTATGCGCCATATAATCATTTTTAATACAGAGTAATACCCTGTTCGCAGCATGATTGTATAAACTTACCCACACTACAAATAAATACAGTGAGGATTACGACTTACCGAGAATGCTTGTCCCTATTTTTTTCATTAAATGGTGATTTTATTCAAATCATGACGTTTTAAATTTTTTAAATTAGTTAAAATCCATATTTTCTAGTAAATTATTTATGAAATTTAAGAAATTTGTTGTGGCAATCTTCTTTTTTTCAATAAAAAACTAATCGTTGTTTTTAATTATAAATTGTTTAAGATAAGTTTTTTCAAAAAAATATTATGAATGTAAATCGAATTCGAACTTTATTATTTTCTGAATTACTAAATTTATAGTATTATTAATAAAAATATAATGTGATAACAGATTTAGCAAAAATGAGAGCTTATAAGATTTTAAAATTATAACGAAAATTAATATTTATTCACAACAATAACTAAATAATTTATCAAAATTGTCTTAATATAATAGATTGAATATATTGCTTACAAACATATGTAGATATTATATTTCATAAAAATTATTGGATGGAAGGATTATCATCCTTAATACATGATTTAGTTTAATAACAAAGAAGCTATTCGTTCGAATTTCGAATTTAATACATTTAATTTGTATTAACAAATTACAAAAAAATCATTAGACTACAAAGTAAATTTATAGTAGTTTTCCTTAAAAAAAAAAAAAGTAATGTGCATCACCAAGAAATGCTACTAATAAATTGTTAAAAAACCTAAATAGTTTAAAGCAATTTTTTATACTTAAACATTTTTAAAAATTAAAATTATATTATATATTATAAAGGATAAAGATTATATAGAATGCTTGGTGAATCATTATTCAGTATAAATATTGTCCTATACCCACCACCTGAAGTTTATAAACTTAAAAATCACTTTTAAAAAATACTAAAAGTCACTTGGTAAAAAATTATATTATTATTGACTAGCACAATCACCTAAGACAGATATCGCATATATATGTGTGTATATATTAAGATATTATATTATGACCACTTTTATAATAACATAGTTTTTTATAATATATAATATTTTGCGTAAATACTATGATCATATTTTATAGATTACAGAAAACTTAAAAAAATAACGAAAATTTTGTACGGCTAAAATTAACACACGATGGAACTGTAGATGTGTGATGACTGATGAAAAACAATATAGAACAATGTGTTATGTCATGCTTAAAACTTAAATTCGTCGGATTTACGGATTCGCATTTTTGGCACTGAATCATTAGTTTGTTTTTTCGAATCACACATATACAAAGTGCCTATGCAAAGTACTTATATACATAAATACAAGGTGATACATTTAAGTTTCTACACTCATTGATTCAAAATGTTTTAACTTATTTAAATTTTTTTTTTTCGTGATTTGATTTGATTTTAAAACTATACTTATACAATTTTTTTATCATAATAATTTTTTTTTAATTTTTACTTTTTAAAATGAAAACATGTATTTTTAATTTTATATTCTAAAGCAAAGTATTTCAGACGATAAAAACTATAATTTTTTTTTCAAAAATATTGTTTACAATGACATCAAATTATGTAAAAAATATTATTATCAAAAAAAGCATAACTTTTTGAAGTAATAAGTTGAATGGATTACCTTGTACTAGGCTTTTGGTATACACATCTATTTAGTGATAATTTTTCCAGAAGTACTTTTTTTAGATTTTAAAAGTGAATACAACGGGGCTACGTTGTTACAATATTTCTATAAAATGGAATTATAATATACCTATAACTATAGTGTACATTATCAAAACGTTTAAAAAATAATTAATTAATTGGTTGAACAGAAAGTATTTGAAATGAAAATAGAAAAACAAATAATATCATAACTTGGAAAAATTCTATATCATAAAATAATTTTATACAAACATCTGTAAATAATTTATACTATAATCTTACTATTAATAATGCAATTCTCCTATTTCATATTTTTATTATCGTACGAAGAGTGCGGCGCGTTATCACGTATGAACACACAACACTGTTATTAAGTGTAGTAATTTACTTATTTATACAACCTCAAAATTTTAACTATCTAAAACCAACAATAGAGTGAGTAATTATTTACTAATTAAAATAAATACTTAACTCATCAACTAATGGTAGATAATATATTGTATTATATTTTTAAAACATCAAACAGATGAAAAGTAAGCAAAAGAACATAAAAATTATTGTATAAAATATTAGTCTAAAAAAATTGTGAAATAAATTTGTACAATCAGTAATTTTATTAATTATTGAAAATTTTACTTTGCCATGCATATCCATAATACTAATTATCGATAAATGACAATTGTCTGCAATATATTTAAAATATGTCAGTGTATCAGTGCAACACAGTTCGAAATAACTGTTAAATTTAAAAATATATTTTTAGAAAATTATAATAATTTTAAACTTAATTCCGTTCACATTTAATTGTAAATTTTGTATTAAATAAAAATTTAAATTGATAGGCAATGTATTATACTTACACATTGAACATGTTCTACATAAAATACGTCTTACGTTAATATATTTACATCAAAACATTCATTGAACCATCTATTATTTTACAAGGAAAGGTGATGGGTATGATCTATATACTGTAATGTTAATCTTTTTGCAATATTATTTTATCTTAATGATATTTTGTATTTTGTCTTCTGTAACTTAAAACTCTTAAGATAAATCATACTAACCGTAAATATTTGCGTTTAATTTCGTGACAAAAATACCACAAAGACGTCTACAGGGAGTCTTACAACATGACTGAAAATCAATATTTTTTTTCGCGTCTGAGGTGACTTCTAAAGTTTTATCTTTAAGCTGAGCATTGCAAAATCACAGACGATGTCAAGATGACAAATCTCGTTTTAACGACAATAAAACATACGTAAAAGTGAAGATAAGTTATCCTTCTTTCAAAATTTAATTCCTCGGATACTATTATCAGATATGTTATAAAAGACGTAAGCAAAGCAAATAGCTACAATTATAATTACAAATTCAACTTTTATTTTTAACAAAATATGCTTGTAGATTAAAAATAGTTATATTTGTTTCAATAATAATATTCAAGGCAAACGTGTAGTTCTAAATTAAAATTTGCAAAACATAAAGCATGTTTAAAATTACATTTGTTAATTTTTTATTAATTAGGTACGAATATTTTTAATAGTATAGTTATGTTTTCTAAAATATTAGAAAGTGTAATTACAACAGTTATGCGATTGTTATTTTTTACAATCACTTTAAATATTCATGATTAGATGTAAATTAATAAAGTACTTAACCCGTTACAGATCATTATGTAAAATAAAATATGTCATGTATGATTTATAGTTGTTTAATTATAAAGATAAGAAATATTCCAAAATATAATGTATTTAAAAAAAAAAAAAAAAGTTTTTTATTTTAACTGAAAATTATTTAAAAAACGCAGTTGTGACACATTGAAATACTTCCATATCAATGATTACCAGCCAACAAGTTAAAATAGGTTATAACTTATAAAATAAATATACAAACTTAAAATAATAGGGTATTTAGGATAAGTATATTTTAATGTAAACATGGCGGTGTATTTTCTATACTAAATTGAAACGAATTAATTTATTATCATAAAAATAAACAGTGTTTATTATATATTTTTATATATTTTAATATAAAATTAATTTTTTTGTTATGATAATACATATATGTATAATTAAAATTTACTCAGAATTTTAATGCCATGTGCCCGTGAGCTCTTACTATGACAATGATAAGATTCTTCTTCAAATATTAAACTGTGTACAAAATCATAAGATTTTGCAAATAGAAATTCATTTTTATTTAACAAAATATGTATGTAGGTATTTTTAAATAAAATTAAAGTAACTTTTGAATTTAAGTATTACAATTATTTATGTCTAGGTTTTGACTAAGTTTAAGTAGTAAATTTTAAAAGAACATTTTTATTTGAAATTAAAAATGTATGTTGGGATTTAAAAAAGTAAAAAGCTTTATCAGGGGTGGGGCGTGAGTGGTTGCGTGGTGGCTGGGGAGACATTGAAAAAAAATGAAACTAATACGTCTGAACTTAATAATAGGCAATAATAACAATATAAATTACTTCTAACTTGACTACCAATAAACCTTTTATATCTTGAATACCATATGAATGGAAATTTTCGAATTGATTTTTCCTCAACTCACAGCTGCCGTTAAATTTATCAAGGAACATGGTATTTTATAGTTTTAATTCAAATTTTTTTTTCGTATGAGTAATTATAACTCCATTGTTCAAAGTGGCATTAATTAAATCATAGGCCATGAGGAAAAATTACAATATAAAAACAACAAAATTAGAAAACACGTATCTATCGGTTATGACGATATGCGGGGTATAATGACGATGTCGATAATTGAGGAAATACGAACGACGAGACAAGTCTCATAGCGTTTATAGTAAATCCCACTCACATTAAAATCCCTCCTGTACCCACGCACCCATAACTGAGAAACGTTGCAGTGCAACGTATCATTGGTAGAAAACCTTCCATAATATTTGAAATGGCCTATATGAACAGCCGTATTGCGCACAACTAATTTATTTTAAAAATTCTATAAAACTATAACCTCTAAAACATATACAAAGAAAAACCGATTTTAACAAATAATAAAACATACATCATATTTATAATATAAATGAAGTTCAAATTAGTAAATATTTTATAAAACAAAATTATTTTTCCTGTGTCATAATTTCTAAGTGGCGAGACAATGTTTCATTGTCTCCTATGACGCTTCGCCATTACATGTAAATATATATTACATAAAATAACAAAATATAACAATTATATTATATAGCAATATATTTGGTATAAAATTTAATTTTATATTGAGTTATCGAGTATCAAACACATTTACAAAATTTGTATTTGTATTTACAAAGTACACACGATATTTCGGCATAATCGAAAACTTCAAAACGATATAACAAACAGGTTTCGCAAAAATTAACCATGACATTGCTGAGCACCCCTTATAGGAAAACATATTTTATTTGCAAGTAAAGACTTATGTTTACAAATTCTAATTTTGCGACTACAAATTATTACAAATTGGTTAATTTTCATAATTATTTTGTTTGTGTAAGTATTTAATTAATTCACATGAAAAATAAGATACATTAAACTGATTAAACACATTGTTATAATAAAATTTGCATAATCATTCAGTAGCTACTAAAATGCATGTACCTATGTTATATAAATTGATGTATTTTTCAAGTCATTAAAAAACCTTAACCTTCATTATTTTACGCTAAAATAAGAAATCACATTAACATAGTACATAAAAATATCTATTTAAATCTTTAAAAATTCTACTAAAAAATAATATCATTGGTTTATTGTCTTTGGTAATAATTTTATATTATGATTCCAAAATAAATTAATAGCATCAAATATGGTGAAAATTTTATTATATTTGAATTTTTTTGGTGAATTAATTAGTTAATTAACTTTTCTAATAGGACTGATAGCGGAATTTTCTATAATTTTTCAACTAAAATAATATCTATAATTTATTAATGAATTAAACCACTAAAACTAAAAAATTTAAAAAAATGTTTAATAGTAATTTTATGGAATTGAATCAACTGATAAAAAACCAAGTTATTCTAATAATTAACTAAAGTATTTAAGTTTTTAATTTAATTAGAAAATTAACTATTTCACTTAACACAAACTTTTTAATTAGTTAATACCTAATGGTCATATTTGGAAATAATTATATACATGTATAAATAATAAATATAATATAACCTTTAATTTACTATTTTATAAAATAAATAAAAATAGGTTTATTAAAATATTTTAGTTTTCGGTTGAAAATCATAAGATCAATAATAGACAGGATTATAGATATATTATTATTTATATTTAAATAAGTATTGATGTTTATTTATTTATTATGTTTCTCATACCATTTAAAAAATGTATATCTACATCATAATTGCCTACACAGAGCGCCGTGTTACTTCCAAACTAATACTCATATAGATATTTTAGTATTATATTATTACATGACATTTACTAGAATACTAGATGAATATAATATTGCGCATACGTTATTTTGTATACATTAATTGTTGTTGTTATTATCATTATTTAATAACGACTGGACATCTATATAATTTTGTTTTAAACAAGAAGACCGTTGTATTTGTTACTTTGTTTTAATACGACTACACTCAGAGATTAAAATCGACTTTAAATATGGATATAAAATCGTTAAAAAACCAAATGTAATATATGTAATATAAATATTTTTAATATATTTGATGATACTCATTACTTATATTGAAATTGAAAAATAAGAGAACCCATAATTCAAATCAAAATAATAATTGTTTAATAATTTTTATACACAAAACATTTAAAATTATATAGAGAGGAATAGAATATGAAGTAATCCAAACACGTGTTAATTAAATTAACAAAAAAATTAATATATATAAATATATTGTAAAATAATAATATAACACACTAATAAACGTACGACGGCAACGGGTCGCGTAACTCGACTGCCTCTAATAAAAAATACATCATCAGTATAACACGAAAATGCCACACACAAATAAGAATGTGTCGTTTCAGCAATCCTACCTCCCTTAAAAATATATAACTATATAGCTAATCTACAGTATGAAAATACTACTTATTATTTACCGACTACGGGATAATAACTAAATTATAATTTAATATTTCAAAAAATTATAAATAAGTTTAATTAAAAATTAAAATTCAATAATATTCAATAGGTCTTCAATATTGTGCATCGACAGATACTAATTTATTAGTTTATTAGCCTTTTTTTCATATGCTGCAGCAACTACGTCGTAGGCCCAGCCTAAATTATAAGGCTTAGAATCGATTTAAAATATTGATAAAAATAGGATTTTTTTTTTTTTTTAATGATATTCAAAATTTAAAATTTGATTAAAAAAAATTAAAATTAATAATTTATACCAAAATAATAATAATTTTTAAAATTAATTATAAAAATCAATTTAATTTTTTTTTTTTTTTAATGTACTTCATTAAAATTTTAAATTAAACAATATAGCCATAATTTTTGTAATGACCGTATTTAAGGTTTTCGACTAAAAACTCATATTATAACAAAGCACTAGTGCTTTTTCAATCGATCAATTTTACAACAATAAATAGCTAAAACAAATTAAAATAATTCTCCTAACTCACACAAATCTTATAACTAAAGTATTTGCATCAATGAATATTATCAAGTGGTAATCCTTGATAAAAAAAAAAAAAATCTAAGTCTACTTACTTAATAGTACATTAATACCTATTATTGAATTATGATAAACAGTTACATAAGCTCAGTTGGTATACATATCAGCTCTTAATATTATTACTGTTATTATTGTAATTATGCTGAATAATTAATAAATACAAATTATATAAATATTTACTCAAATATTTATCTTATATTTCTAGTTTTTAATAATTATATTAAATTATATTGTCAAGTGCATGTCAAGAGTTAACCTGTAGATAAATTATTCATTCAGAGAAACACGTAGCTTCTATAGCTTCTATATGATACAGATATATCACATTCACTTATTGTCTGATATGATATATCATGCAACAGATTGTACAATAAGAAAAATAAAAAAAAATTCGAAAATATCAAATTATTAAAGGTAGTTATCAGTTCAGTTTGGCGTTGACACGCAACATGGACACACGTCTGTCCAATACCTCGCTCCGTTATCGCGGTTTTTCGATAACGAAATTCATTTTACGTAATATCACTGTAAATTAATTGCGTTCACTGTGCCTATCCAATATAAACACTAAAATTTATTATTGATGTAATAATAACAAATGCGCAGTGCGCCACTATTCGATACGATTACCCCGCGCACGTGGCACGTCGCATACAAGTACAAACTTTAAAACGTCGGTACGCTGCCGTCTTCTCCGAAGTCACAGTAATGGAAAGAAACCAAATAATTTTGTTCAGCTAATCGATTCATCGCGTTGGCGATTGATACATGAAGTAGTCGACACGTCGAGTCCCTAATGTGCATCCGTCAATCTTGAGCAATAACCTGTACTTAATGTAGGTAAGCCAATTGTCAACTCCCGGATCTGTTAAAATCGTATGTATTAGAAATACTAAAACTACATTGCATTCGAAAACACCCATTAGTGCAATTCACACAAACCTTGAGGGCATTCGTGGATTCGTGTAATCAAAGTCGTCGTCTTGGTCTTTGATTATGATTAATCCCCTCTCCTCGGCAACTACGTTTGTATTAGTGGCGCCATTTGATTTATTTTTTTAAATCATTAAGGTGCAAAAATTTAAGGAGAAATTTTTTTTTTTTTATCGTCAAACCACTTTTTATTTTTTATACATATGATAGTATCCTAATATTTACGTACTTGTAGCTTATTTGGGTAATAAAAATAGTGAATAATGTTATTTATTTTGCTTCATTTTATTTTTATTATTTAATTCGTTCTTACCTGTGTACAGTACTAGACAAAAGCAGCGGAGGTAGCACAACGGTCTGAAAAACCAAATGTTTGTCTCACACAAATAAATATAATACATTTTCCGGATGAATTTAGATGGATAATTTTATTTACGACTTGTGTCAATCGCGATAACGTTATACTGTGTAAATATAAATAAACATTTGTTTAATCGCGGTGTTCATTTAACAATATGTTAAAAACAATATTTAAGAGCATTTTTTTTAAGTTTAATATTATTATTACTGCGTGTATTATTATATCGTATTTTTTTTAAAGTATATTTCTTGTTTTTTAGCTTTTTAGGACATTCAAATTCGTACACTAATCATAATAATATATTTTTTATTAATTTATTGATAATAATATACGATGCGATAATAATGAAATAGGAACAGATATTCTCAATATCATTAACTTATATTTAATAATAAGCACTTTTAGACATTATTAATAAATTGTTATGGTTTGGGTTGTTCAGTCATTAGAATAATATAAACTATAGACACTATGTACTGTATAATATACAGTAGATTTCTACTATGCGAAATGTCAATATATCGAATTCAATTGAAATCATTTTGAAATAACTACTAAAAAACCATTACAATAAGACTAAATTTCTTGAATTTTTTTCTTTTTTCTTAACTTTTAACCTAATGAGAATTTACTGTATTTTAAATTTTTAACATAATATGTATACTATAAACTTATACTACAAAACTAAAGATTTTGTATGTTTGAATGTGTTGATCTCGGAAACTACAAATTAATTGATTACAATAAAAATATATCAACATATTCACTGAGATTTGTGGAAATTTTTGCAATTATAGATTGATATAGTATGACTCATACACAGCAATAATTTTATTTCAATTCTTAGAAATCGAATAATTTTCTTTGCTAAATACGGTTTCCATTGGTTACAAAAAAAAATTATACACATTAGCCATACGTTACTATTGGATTTTTTTTTTTTTTTTAATAATATTAAATCAATCGTTTGTAATTCAAATGTACAACAAAAAGCAATTTCCGTATATTTGAAGTTCATACACTCAAAAACTAATGAATCGATCTTAGTAAAATTTTCCAATATCATTCTTATACTAGAGATATCGTAGGAAAGTTTAGAGAATAATTAGAACTACGTCTGAAAATATACTAAGGGCTAATTCAAATCCACCACGATCTGACTACTCATCTCTATCGAATTAGTTTACAAAGCAAGGTACATAGGTACTGATTTATTCGTGAACTTAAAAACCGTGTAATTACATTAAAATCTAGGCACAACAATATAGCGAAATACTTCATATTGGCTAATTTTTATTTCGATCAAAATCTGTTGCTTATGTAATTATATATAGACCTAATAAAAAGCAAATAATTTTATTTGTATTGTACCTAACCATAATTTCAACCAAAGTTTTTGTACTATAATGTAGTTTAATTGCGCTTAAATACCAAACACAACAATACACACTAATATATAATAGGTGCAAGACGGCGAGGCAGAGATAATGTCACGGGAGCACCGCACGCACGCACACACAAGTGTAATATTTTATTAAAGTGAACAGGGTCAATCGACAAACCGTAAATATACGTGCAAAATATCCCGTCGCCATAGGTACCATCATGGTGTTATACAAGGTGATTCATCAAGCCACATTCGGATAAAATTGTTTTGCTGTTAATGGAAAACCCGTATTATTTGAAGCCTGTATATAAAATTCTTTCATATTAAGTAATGGACATAGAATCTTTTAAATTAATTAAATTGACTACCTTCATATTTTTTTTTGAAACAATTTGTTCATAAGACAATCATAAGCTACCTAAAATTTATGACATAACCTGCTATAATCTATTATATTATTTATATAGAAATCAATGATATTGTGAAATTAACTATAAGTTGCACAATGTATATTTATACTTTTTTTTTTAAATTAAATAACCAAATTATTTAATATAATTGACACAAAAATACAGTACCATTTTAATGAAATATTAGTCTTTTAATTGATGAAATCGTTTGATTAATCAAAAATGTAGTTTATACTCAATACTAATATTATTATGATGGACTACTAACATCATTTAAATAAAAAATTTTATTTATTAAAATTTTCATAATTTAATTAAATTGAAAATAATTTGATACACTTAATTCAAAATTATATAATTATATTAACAAGATTTATGGAAGGGAGAAATTAAATTGAAATTATAAATATACAGAAAAACAATAAGTATGAAAAAAAATTAGGTTTTTTTAAATCATAAAATAAAGTCAAATTAATATTTACATTGAAATAAAATAAAAATTACAACTAAAAGTCTATTAAATTAAAACAGTTTTTAATAATACGATGATTTAATCATTATCATACTTGAAGCATGCTTGCTCTAAATGCCCATAACTACGTTTTGGGGATACCGATACGAACAGTTATTAAGGTATGAAGAGTATAAGCTTTACTTAGCAAAAAAAAAAAAAAAATCATTTTCGTTTGAAAAAAAGTTTATATCTATCTATACGTATAAAAAAAAAAAATCAAACTATTCTAAAATATATTTTTCAAGTATATTTAAATATTCTTAAAATCAAAATTTCAATAAATTCATTTACAGGAGAAATTAAATTAATGAAGAAGAGGATGTCTGGCGAAATAACTTTTAAGTATAAATATATTGTTGTTGTTTGATATCTATTAAAGTGCCAAGATGCTGAGAATTTCACTTGTCCGTCAATTTTATGTATTTGAATATTACGCAGAGAAAGGTAATTAACGCTTACAATTACCTGCCTACACATTATATAAGCGATTTTTTGCGACCAGTATGTTCACTTATCATTTATCAACAGTCTTCTAGAGCAGTAGAGTATTTAAAATTTTAAATATACATACTTAAATGTGTTTATAACACTTAAAATACTTTTTAAATTAAGTAGGTACATATACACATTAAAAGTATTTTAAATACTATCTTGGACGTATTTTTATTTGAAGATATTTAAATATTTCAGAATTAAAATATATCACATTTGTATTTATTTATTTTTTCAGTACCATAATTAAGTAAATAATATAAAGTTTTAATGATACTTAAATACAAAATTTTGATAATGAATTAGTAAATTCTATATAATTTTATTTATTATTATATAATTAGAATAATTACTTATTTTAAATTAATTATTTTACCTACTTATACAATTAAATAAGTAAAATCAAAAAAGTATTTAAATACACTTAAATTAATTCTATATTATGTTCTTAAACATTTTTTCTCGAAACTATTTGAAATCCTATTTAATATTTTTCGAGCAAATATGTTTGTAGCTATGTTTAAAATGTTTAAATATTATTTTAAAAGACTATTGATCAATGTATCCCTATATACATAGGAACATTGGTATAAACGCGCGGCAGAATAATTTATATGACTAAAACATATTGAAACAAAATATTTAATTTCAATACTAAATTATATTATTATAATATATGTTTACAGTAAAGTTAGTTATTATCATGTTTATATTATTACGAATATCAACGTATCGAAGAAAATAAAAATCTTAAAATATCGATTTGGGAACTATAATATAGTATATTGTAATCGTGATGGTAATAAGTACATTCATTTAGAAAGTTTAAAAATAAAATTTATCTAATGACTAATGTAGGTACGCCGACTGTGCATATATATTATAATTTATATATTCATTTAGATAGGTATATCATAAATCGTACATATTTAGTCGCTTTACATATATATTAAATAAATGCATAAAATTTAATAATTTGTTATCAAAGACGTCGTATTTTTAAATGGTTAATTTTTCAAACAAATTCTTCATCATCTCTGTATCAAGGTAAGAAATTGCCATAAATAGGTAATTTTTCGTTAAAATTTTCTATCTTAAGAATAAACAAATATAATAGTGTAGTATGTTTAGTTGTCAGTGTTATTACCAAAACTATAGGAGACTTAATACTTTCAATAATTTGCAAGTCTGTAAAATCTGTTAAAATTTATGATATGCAATAATAAAAATTTGGGGTATTTAAATTACCGCAACTATATATAACATCAAAAAAATGTTAATAATTGTTGAATACTTGCTACCATATTCACGGGGAAATTATTACTAGAAAATTCTGAAGTAAATATAGGAGTGGAATGCGCTCTCTTTGATGAATCATCGACTCAAACAAATTTTACTTGGTACTCATCTATAATTATAATAAAATTCGATTCCCGACATGAAAAACTACAAAGTTTATTGAAGTAAATTATAATTTACAATATTATATCGTTGATAAATTAAAACAAATTCTTTGTAATTATTAAATATCATAAATATCGAAACATAAAGTAAGAGAATTATTGAATATTTACAAAAAAATATTCAATTAAATACACTAGAATTGAATATGGTATGATAGTAACCTCCAAGGCTCCAACTTTGAATTAAAATGTCAAGTGTAAATACTAAAAAATACAAATTATAAACATCAAAATAATAAATAACCCAACCATAAATAAATTATAAAATTAAATATCAAAACCATATGTCAACATAAATATACAGTGAATGAAAATAACTTTAACGTTAAAAAATATATGTAATCGAGATATTTAGAAAAACATATTTATTGGTATAGGTTATGTTGATATTTATAAATTTCAATATTAATATCGTGTAATTTTGAATTCGAAACTTGAATTATTGTTCATAAATCTTTAAATTTAAAATTAATATACTTCAATTTTATGTTATAGATTAAGGCACTATAATTATTTAAAATATAACTATAAAAATTAAACGATCCGATTAGAAATTTCAATACATTTCATACAATTTTTTAATTAGTGCATATCTATAATAATATGTTTATTATGTTTTTAAATATTATTAATCGTTATTTTTTTTTTTTTTACATTTTTTCAGCAAATTCTAAAGTTTTCTCTTTACAGAATTTCTGTGATAAATTTCCAGTCAATACAATAAATAGGTAACGACGTACTGTCATGGTCAAACACTCCTTCTATTCGAAAAATTGATAACAGACCAAACAAAAAGAACACTTATCCTTGTAAAACCAAATATAAATTCCTCGTGCCACCAATAGAATCTAAAATGAGTTAAATAAGCATAGTACGTATTTATTACACTTTAATTACCTGCTATACATACATCTATCTAACAACGTAGACGCTGTGAAAATTTCAATTTATGAACGACGAAAAAAAATCGCTATATTATACTATCTAAGTATAGAAAATGACGTAATTTTTCCATTAAATTGTTCTTGGTTAAAAAATTCAAATCAGCTCTTACTCTATTAATTATATATATACCGGGTGATCCGTTCAACGTAAGACACTCGTAATTTCAAAAATTATTAATGTTTTTAAAATCATATTTCATTTTATTTAAAGTTGTTACAAACATACTTTTCCAAAAAAATTATTATTTTTTAAATTTTTATAACTATTTGACACATAAAATAGAATTTTGGACGAATGGCTTATGAGTATTTATGTGTGTTTATAGTTTATATGAAAAAAGTGAAGTAGTACAAAGGTATCCCGAAAAATATTGTGCCACTGCTTTAAATATTTAGAACTTGAAAGCCAAAACTAATTAATGAATTATCTAAAATCTGCATCAAACACTCTGCTTCGGAATAATAAATTCAAAATTATATGTTACCATTCAAAATAGTAAAAATCTTGAAAAAAATACAATTTAAATAATAATGTATAATTTTTTTTTATAATTCACAAAATAAAGTTTTGTAACAACATAAATTATATTAAAGAATTTTTTTTCAAAAACATGAAAAATTTAGCATTTTCTAAGACAATAAATGTTGCATTAAATGGGTTACTCTGTACATTAAATATATGTGTATAAACACTACAACACTGAACTATAACAGACACTGATAATATTTTCCACGTTCTGTTACATTTAAAGAATAAAAAACAAAATTTGAATTATTAGGTTTTAATTATATACCGGGTAGTATTTAATGGTGAATGTTAGAATAAAATCGGCAATTATTTTAATTGATAAAATATACATCATGGCGAAAAAAGGCAATAATATATAAAATATATAGATTATGAAAATAACTCAAAGTTAAATTTATTTTATTTTTTTATAAAGTTAATATGTATTTTGAATACATGAATAAAGTTTAAAATTAATTTTATAAATATAATTTGCCTAGCTTAATTTTAATTAAGTTCATTTTCAAATTTCAAACAACAAAAAATGTTCATAAATAGTAAATTAAAATAAGCAGTGGTGGATTTAACGGCCATTAGTTAACAAATTCCGACGTGGCCATTGTTTTATTCTGAAGTCCATTTAAATTATAGCGAAAAAGTTTTTTAAACTTGTAAAATTTGTCACGACTCACGGATAAATCTAACACATGGCCCTTTTTATAGTTATACTGATTATCGTTTTAATCTTAAATCAACTACTTAAAATTTTAATAAATAATAACCATATAGAGAATAGTTCAATATAATGAAATTGGATAGAAACAATGATGAAAAATTAAATACTTTTCTAAAAACCACGAAAATTCAAAATTAAGTAAACTTATATATACGCAGCTATGTAATTTTTCTAATTAAGAACAATTATCTCAGGCCTTCATCTAACAAAAAATCACCATAAATTATAATTGGATTACATTTATAAAAGTTATAAATCCTTATGTGAATTTTAAAAAATAATATTGTACAGTTATAATAATAGGTACGCTATATCATTAGTAGTATGATATATTTGTCTTTATTGTTCTGTAACATTACTTACATAAAATATTAAAACCCATGATAAAAGTAAGTATAAATGCAATTTGGATCTCAAATAACTATACTAAGCTATTTATAAATACATTTAAGTTTTTTATCAGTTATCCTTATCTCACATTACCTATTACGTCAAACATTTCGTAGTTTTTCAATTGTTAATTAGAATAAGATATCTGAGTTATCTCAGTTTGGAAACACTTAAAAAGACATGTAATTTCATACCAAAAATTAATATGGTGATTATAGTTATCATTTCCACAGGTACTGTACTTAATAATTATATGATATTAAATATTTTTAGGTACTACTTACACCATTAAAACTTAGCCACCAAAATTGAATACCGTCGATAATAATTTTTTGTCATTTACGATGAGTGAAGAGGTACTTACATTCGTAATTACTTTTGTAATTCGTCGACTGAAAATAATGTGTTCTATACAATGATTATTCAATCAACTAATTGACGGTACTTAATATAAACAACATTTTAAATCTAAATGTAATTATCTAAATTAACTTAAATTTGTACATATTAAACAATATCCGTACAATAATGTATTGTATTATTTATTAATTGCATATTGGTGTGCGTATAATTGTATGCCACGCGGTCATAAAAGCTCACAAACTATCGTTGAGTAATATCATGGTTAAATCGGCCAAATCTTCAAATTAAATGATTATATTATAATATTATAATATTTATAAATGAATAATACTTATTTTATACAATATTAGTATATTACTATACTATATATTTTATGAAACACATATTTTATAAATTAAAATATAAATATAAATATAATGATAGTTGATTTTACCATGTTTCGACAAATATTATCTATTGCATGACGTACTATGCTTGCGTACTAAAATCATGTAATAAAGAAATTATTTCCGCGTGTGCGCGCACGAGTAACATTAATATTCCATAATTATCTACCAACAACTCAAATAGTGTGTAGATACCTTTATGCGCTATATGTTTTTCGGTTTACATTTTTCGTGATTTTTTTTCTACGTAATTTTAAGTCTTATTACTACAATACATCTGCAGTTTTGTAAAAAATGAAATCATATTCTCTCGTATACAATTTTTCTATTTTTTAAAATAACAATACATACATTTTTTATTTTTTATTCCTAAGAAAACATATTTATTTATTTTTTTTTTTTTTGAAAATTTTGACACAGAGAAATCAAATATCAAATAAGTAAATCATTATTTAAATTCAATAAAAATTTAATTGAGTAGAACAGTAAACCGTGCACAACTTTGGCGTACTACTCCTCACACTCACCTGTAAATTTAAATTTTTTATAACTCACAAATTACTTGCTGCTGGTTTGAAATTCAAATTTTTTACATTTAAATCTTCATAAAAATACTCTATTCCGAAATATATGAAATTTAAAATAATAGGTATAAGTTCTCATTTAAATAAATAAAGAACATAAAAGACGATCACCATAAAAAATGTTGTAATGACTTAAAATTATGTAAGAAAAAAATGGTTTTCAAAAACTTATAAATTAACCGAGAAAATTACTATTAAGTGTTAAAATATAATCTAACCTTGTGTTATTATTTTAAGCAACGGCTAATACGACTCTGACGCAGCCGCAGAAGATGTGTATAGATATACACTTTATGAGAACAATACGGTTAGAACAAAAAAAATTCTGCGTGCAAGTCATCCCAGTACAATATAAATACGTATCCGCCACTCTCGTGCGTGTTATCCTTTCTTGTATTATATCCTCATAAAATAATATAATTACATTGTTTCCCTCTTACTTTAACCTTCAGGTCGTTATCGTTCATTTATTAGAAAATTAATATTTTCGATATTATGCAACGGCAGCCTACTTATGTATGTAACATACAGGGTGATTCACCAAGCACATTAGCCCCTATTTTTTCATTTAATAATTAGATTATTTAAATTTTTAAATGTATTTAAAGACCATATCTTTAAGTTTTTGAAATTATTCGTAATATTTAAAAAGTTTCTTGTGATAACACGAATTTCAAACTTCAAAATGTAGAATTTTTTTTTTTCTATAAATTATTTAGGAGATACTTGTTTTTAAAATGTTAATGTCTGGTATACCTTATTCAAAAGTTTAACAAGTAATTATTAAAATGTTTTAGAATAATAGCTTTAAAAATGGTTTTTACAAAAATATAAAATAGATGTATTATTGAATCAAGTATTTATTATACTTGGATAATTTTTACAAATTTTAAATGTTCATAGATAAAAAAAATAAAAGATGTTAACATTTAAGTTTTTTTTAATAGTTTTATTTTTGCAAATAAAAATGAGACATAAGAGAGTTTAAGATCTTTTCCTGAAAAAAAGCTATACCAAGTTCCTTTATATTATCAAGTCTTTATGTGCTAATTTGAAAACTGGGAGGTCAACGCATACCCAAGCGCTCCATTCCTCTCAAATACTCCTATGCTTATTTTATTAGTTGAAAAAAACCTAAAATCTTAAACAAATTATTAAATGCAAAATTACTGCTATGTTGTTTTTAAAAAAAAATTACTGTTTCAGATTAGCTATAACTAGCATTATCCCAAATCATTTTTACCACAATTTAATTAACAACAGCTAAAACCAAAACTAAAAACAAATTTTTTGGAAAGACTAATTTTTTTTTTTAATATAGTTACTGGACACTCAAAATTTGATAGTTAATCATCAATATTAATTAACCTTAGCTACAATGTTATGAGCCACTTTCTCCAAATTTAAATATAATAGAGTAAATACTCGTACATTTTTACAAACCTACCGTAAATATTTCTTATTTAAATCCATTGTATCTTTTATAATTATCGCTCAAACGCATTGACATTTTTACACGAGTGAAATAACAATTCGTCTAAACAAACATATATGACATAATTTTAGAGTGAATTTTAATTTTCTATTTTATGTATGCATATATAGTTTGCGTAATTATTAACTTTGAAAATAAATTTAAGTCAAAAATAAAGATCAATATATTCGTATATCTATCTTTATATGTGTGTTATAAAAATTGCCTAAATCTATTAAATTATTTAAAATACTTATTATTTAAAAGCGTGTAAAAATAAGATATTTAACTATTGATTCTAAAAACAATATTTATTTTACACAGTTATCTAGTTTTAATAGTTAATAATATTCTTATTAATTATTAAAATTAGATTATAAATAATAATGAATTTATCTGTTTTATAGTTATTTTTATAATTACGTGATTTCATAATAACAACTTCTTTTGAATATTGCATTTTACTATAATTAAACCAATCTTCAGTTATCAAAGTCGGTTAACGTATTTTTCTTAAGTACTTGTATATTAAGTATACTCAATACACATAATAAAAATAATACAATCGAGAAATTAATAAACGTAAAGTTTCAAATTGTAGATATTGATAATATGAGTGTTTATTTAATAATAATTTTTACTTAGATTATTATACTATAAACTTACAGACACAGTTTAAAGAAAAAAGTTTAGCGTAGATACTTAAAAATGAATCAAAATATAAACAGCTGATATAACTTTCACAAGCAAAAATTAATCATTTATTATTTTGTAAACAAGAAATTGTGTAATGCAATATTAAAAAAAAATAATAATAATTGTATAGTGTATAAGTATTTACTCCGAAAATTTTGGTTTTTGATAATTGTGATATTTCAACCAAGGACATAAAATAAGTTTATCATTGTTCAAACAATAATAATAATAACGCTCAAAACCTTAAAAAAAATTATATGAAATAGTAAACACTTTGGAACACTTTTATTATAGTAGTATGTAAATAAAAAATTAAAATGACAAAAATTAAATTAAAATGTTCGTTATCATAATTACACATTATATCCTTATTTGCAGCTGGTATATAAGTATTTCTAGCTGTATACATAGAGTAAAACATTCAAAGCATAATATGATATTTTATAAATTACATATTGGCTATGTGTGTATTTTTAGACCTAGAAAATGATTATAAAATATAAACGATATTTAGATAAAAATAACATTTTCACCGGAAAGAAATCCATTATTTAATATTATATTTTTATTTATCTGCCCTGCAGGTTATTTGTAGCAACGACGATCAATACAATAATGTATATAAAATAATATAATATAATGTATATTAAATAGACATTTACATGAATGCTCCTAAATTACTTAATGGTTTTTTACACTGTTATTATTGATTATTGCATATGTATAACAACTGATAATAATATGTGATAATAAAATAATTTCCTTATGTAACGATGTAGGTCGTTTAGATGATTTTTTGTTTAAAGCAGATAGGAAGGTAAATAGGAGAACAATATAAACCACAGTGCCAAAACATAGAGGAAATGGATTGCTAAAGTTTAAGTGGTTACAATAGGTTAAAGTTCTTCTTTGCCATACATCGAAACGTAACATTTTATTTCGAACTTCACGTACAGACATACTCGGAAAATATTAGACAAAATAAACAATAAATACTGCGAATACATTCGGGATAGAAATAACTCCGGTAAACACGTAAATTTATTTAAAACTTATTATGAAATAACAATTACGCAAATGAGCGAATTACAGTCATGACCATTTAATAGTAATCAGATATAATTTTGATGGTATAATATTATAAATTGTATAGTTTATAACGAAAAGCTTCGATTTATAATAATTTATAAGGCATCGAATGCAGTTACAATGATAATTATCACTGTAATACAAATCATGTAACAATAATAATATTATATTTTTATTAATTATACTATAATGTCCTCCGAACGAATATGAATGTGATGAGTAAACGCTTCGTGTTCTTGGACTGAATTACTGTAAGACCTATCGCGCCGTGAACACAATATTATTATACAATGAGTTCCGAAAAAAAAACCTATCCTTGAAAAGGGTTTGATAAAAACCTACAAATCTCGATATTTACACATTACACCCAATGGCCAATTCACAGTATGATAATATTAAACAATACGCGTGGACAGAACAATTGCATTTTTGTCATTGATTAAAATACACGAGAACGGCAAGGATTGAAACCGCAATTTCGTTGTCAACGAAATAATGATAATATACCTATACATGTACTTTCTAAATATTTTTGAAAGCGGGAAAATTTATTTTTATTTTATCATATTTATAAAATTATATCTACTTAAATTAATGACTAATCTAATAATAAAAATACATTTATACAAAACTAAAATATTTAAATATCCATAAAAATATACGAAACCCTAAATATAATATGCGAAATACAATTTTTATGTGTCAAGTTATTGAAGGCAATGAGATTTATTTTTAGTATAAATAAGCTATTTTTTTTTTTTTTTATCAAACAAGAAAAGATGCATAAGCATATAAACATATAAACTATTAATTTAATCAGTAATGTTTATCTCGTACGTATATTATGCCATACAATTCTAACTTCAAAGATATTAAAAGCAAAATGGAATCCAATCACAGTTTAAGTAATGGAATAGGTAAAATGCAGTCTTTAATATTCAGTTATTTTTAAATAATTAGTATTTATTATTTATTTAAAATAATATACAATTTTTTTTTTTTTTTTGAGAAAATAAATAAATTTCTACATTTTTTGATAAACTGTGATTATTATTATCATTACATCGTTTT
Organism: Melanaphis sacchari; assembly: GCF_002803265.2. Classification (NCBI taxonomy): domain Eukaryota; kingdom Metazoa; phylum Arthropoda; class Insecta; order Hemiptera; family Aphididae; genus Melanaphis; species Melanaphis sacchari. The sequence continues at coordinate 20,765,747 of NW_020270366.1, read as the reverse complement.
GCTTACAAAAAAAAAATGTAAAACTAGATAATTCTTCAACCGATCCACTTAATATAAATAGCACACGTAATCATTGATAAATTTAAACCTTAATTCCTGATCAAAGACGCATATGCTTTTAAAATCGATTTGCCTAATTTATTTAATTTTGAAGAAATAAATTTTAAAATTTGGAAAATTTGGGAAATTTATATTAATTGTTAACCCATTTGACCAAACTGACTTTTAAAATAAATTTACTGTCTTCTATTATATGGTTAGGGGCACACCTTAATCTAGCTCCACCAGTGGTATATACCTACATAATGCATATGTTACAATAACCACAATTTAGTATAATTTAGTCTCAAATCTCAAACCTTTGTTATGCAACCCAAGCTCACATTTTCCATTTAAACATCTATACATTATATTATACATCATATACTGCTATCATATAATGCTGTTATTGAATAGGTGTAATTTAAAGTATGCAAAAAGGCATGTGAATTAATATAATATTACTCTCCGGCTAATGATGGTCGGTCGCGCCTTCGTCGTCATCATACACCAGATAATGTTTAATATAGGGTGATTTGTCATGTATGCTCACGATCTTTTTATTTTTCAATAATATAGTTATTTGTTCAAAATCTAATTTTAAGAATTTTTTTTTTTTTTTTAATTATAAATGTAAATTATTATAATACATTAAAATTTAAAAAAAAAATTATCCGTTTAATAATTCACAATAAATAAAAAAGGTTTGTTATTTGAAAATAAGAAGTTTGTATTACTATAGAAAATTCTTTAAATAATATTAAAAATTTATTTTTAACTTTTAAGTATACCTATATGAAAATTCCAGAAATCATAATTGAAATAAATTCATATTAAACTAAAAAATGAGGGTGCAGCATACTTGGTGATCCACCCTGTATATATACGTACATAGACACGTTATATACACTCATGTATATACCATAATATAATAATATGTGCGATTGAACATATTAAGTATCGCATAATGGAACTTATGAAAGAATCCGGTTTTTGGCATGCACGCCAAGTATAGAGTGGCTCGCGCAAGCAGTCTTGAACGACTTATGGGTGGCAAAACGGCCTTCGATAATTCGACTATACACACTCAAACACGCGCGCGCGCATAATATATATTTAATACATACATATATAAATAGAGAGAGTGCGTGCATCCGTGTAAGCTTGTGTGTAAGTGCGTCAAGAGGACATAGAATAAGAGACAGACAGACGGACAGACAGACAAGCAGAGAGAGAGAGAGAGAGAGAGAGAGCGAGAGAGAGCAATGTTTATAAATAAAGAAAACAGAGTTCTTGATATGTTATTTGTCGACGGATCCTGGCGAACATTGAACCTGTCATAGATACCATAATATGCAGGTAATATAATACTATATACATAATATAGCGCTTATATTATGTTAAGGCACATGACTATAATACATCAGATGCATATAGAGACAATACAACCATGAATATGTTATTATTAATTATTGTTATTTTTTAACTGTATAGGTAATTGCTGTATGTTTATGAAATTCGTACGTTATTAATCTATCGTATGGATTTTTCCCGCATCAAACCTTTTGAACTCCAACTAACCGATAGAGAATGATTTTTTGTGCAATGTTGTCATTACGTTTGTTTGCTCTTATTACAATAAATTATAATATCATAACATTTGTATGTATTAAATTAATTTAAAAGTAAAGAGCACTAAAAGTCATGAGATCTAGTGTCGCATTTATTCATTATAATATTAAATATATAATTAAATAATAATTTGAAAAGAAGAAGTGTATTTCAAGTTATTAATTTTACTGAGACATTTGGTATTTTTCTATTTTTTAATTATTATTATTATGAAATAATAGGAAATTACTAAAAAATATTTTATTTATTTAATTTTTTTTTTTTTTTTACTAATAGAATACCTATAGTGTATAAAATCAAATTTATAAGATTTTGACTATAATAATAATAATAGTTAACAATGCTACTGTCATATAAAAAAACACAGTATTTTGATATGTATCAAATTAAAACATATAAAATTTCCTACAAAATATACTATAATTATAATAAATATACCTCTAATTATAAGGAAATAAACCATAAGTTCGAGTCAGAATATCAAATATAATAAGCCCAAACGAAAACGTTACATTTAAAACCTAGCGAAATCATATATAAAAAATTAAATTTTCCTAAGTCGTGAATGTATCTATATATATAAATGGTTGTTAAAATCTACATCTAACAAAGCTAACAATGAACTCATTTTCTGCGCTAATTATCGCGTCTTAATATTAATGTATATTGTGTAAATTATGAGTAGATAGTAGATACTATTACTACTATTATAGGTATAGGTTGGTGATTAACAAATTCTAGGTTCAGGAGTAACAACACTAATAAAACGTTAAAATATGCGCTTACATAGGCTATACTTTAAAAATGCATTGTATTATTTACAGTACATATTATATATTGTGCATTAAAAATAAAGAAATAAAAACAATAATTGTTTAAGACGCTCTTATTGTCAAAAATTTAGAAAATATTTGTAAAAATACAATTTAAACATCATACTAAGAAATCTGTATTATTTGGGTACCAAAATCTTTTATTTTCCCTAGAAACTAGTTGTAATAAGACGTTATAAAATAATAGTTTATTATAACTGAATTGAATAAAGTTTAAAAAAAATTCTTTTACAACATAAACTTAATTTGGCTAATTAGTATTTATAATATACTTACAAAAATTTAAGTAAGTCAATTTTTTAATTCCTCTTTTTTTAATATAACATTTTCAAGATTTTTCAGCATAAAATCAAAAATGTGGCAAAGTTCATCTCAAGTAAATTTGATACCAAATTTTTTTCGCTTGGTAATATAAATCGATACGTTAAAAATAGAACACATCTATAATAGTTCTATGTTGCGCGTGTATTAGACAAAAACAAAAAAATCATCGCTTCCAATTCGCTTAACGTAACAAATTCTTCAAGATATGCTAAAAAATTCAAAGTGCTGAATAAACTGTGTTCTTTAAACGTATTTATATAATCCGGTTTCACACAGATATGTTGTTGCATAAAGAAGAAGTGCTAAGATAGCTTTTTTGGCCAGAAATTGATATTTGTTAGTAATACTGCTACTGCATCAAAAATCTGTTAATGATGCTTTATCAAATAAAGTTTTTAAATATGAATCGGTGGTCATTTCAATAAATTCTTCATTCTCCATTATAGATAAATCTTCGGGCTTATCGTTGATTAAAAACGGATTTTTAACCCAATTATATCATTGGATAAATTCTATATCTTTACTTTCTGGAAAATATTTTTCTAATGACGATAGTATTTTATTTAAATGTTGATCAATTTCGCCATATATTTCATAAAATTCTTCAATATTACCATCAATTGATTCTGAATATTCCTTTAATAAAGGAAAACTATCAATTTTATGTTGAGAAAAACACAGCGCCAAAATTTAATTTTTTTTTTTAAAAGCTCGGATGTTGTCATTTTCCGTGAAAAATGTGGTCATTTTACCTTTTATTGATAAATTCACTTCATTTAATTTTGTGAAAATATCAGCCAAGTAACTAAGAAATATAATAATTTGAATTTAATTAATACAGATGCCCAGGGTGCCACGAAGCCCCTAGGACCTAGACTACTCTCGCGGAGTACAATTTGAGAACCGCTGGTGTTTACAATATAAGTTCAATAATAATTATTGCATAACACATTTAATTCTATATATCTTGGGATAATTAAAACTTACTAAAAGATCGGTAAACAAGTGAATCGTGTAATAAAATGGATGCAATTAAATTAAAAGTCAATAATAATCCGAACAAAGTATTAAATTAAGCTGCCATTCACAATAAAATTGAAATTGAAATACTTAGTGCCATCAAAAAGTATAAGTTTTATAAATGTATAAAAGAAAAAAGAATATGTATTATGTATTTATGTAATACAATTAATATTATAATATATACATTATATGAATAATGAATGGAATCTATTACAGCTAAATTTTTATTAATTATTATTGTCACGAAAAATACAATTTTTTACAATAGTTAATTAATTTAATTCTTATACCTTGCTTAGTTGTTTAATATTATAATCATAAAGCACAAGAATAAGTAGGTAAATAATGTAATAAATGTTATATTGCCCTTGCATTAAAACCACAAATATAACTACAACGCAAATTGAATTACCAATAATAAACTAAACCATCATTTTCATGTATGTACTTATACAAGATTTCTCATAAGTTTACCTACGCACAAAATAACTATAGTATTGAATAATATTATCATAATCAAACAATGGATTTTAATAACTAATAAAAAAAGTTACAACGGTAAACGTTTATTAAAAATAAAACATTAAATTAAAGTTATTTATTTATTTGATTAATGACTACATCGTGAAAACAACTTCAACATAATTAATATTAGTATAGTTATACGCATTCACTTGGATAAATTATGTAATAATTAATTAAAGAAGAATTAAAGGACTTAGATTTCTAAAAATATAATAAAGTTTAAAAAAATACCCATATAATCAAAATTGGTAAAAAAAAAGTATAATTTTACTTCTAAGAGAATAATACTATCTAGTTATTACGCGTAAACTTATACTTATTATTTATTGAACATATTATTTCAATTAGGAATAAAGTCTGGCATATTGTAACATGGTTTTATAATTCATTGTCAAATTAAATAATTAATTATGAAAATATAACTTTAACTGTATACACTGCTTTATTAGATTTAATTATGAAACCAAATTACAGTTTGTTAGTGTTTAAATAATACAATAATAAATTAATGTAAATTAATCACCTATATTAATGACTTACTATTGATCGTTGTTAAACACTTTACTTAGGGTTATATACGATAAAATACTCTTTAGCTTTTAATGATATTGCATATAACGTCTAACTAATAGGTACACATAACACATATACATAATACTAAAGTAGAAATTGATTTTACACTTATTGTGCATTTGTGTAAGAAAATATATAACTTTCCCCTAAATATAGCACAAACTATTAGATATAATATGGTTATTAAGAAAACAAATATTTATATAAGTAGTTTAGCAATATAAAGTATCACACACTCTTCGGTATAAAATTTAATGAGATTAAAAATGATATCGTCTGCAGGATGTTCTTGGTATATCGTGCTCATACAATTTGAATAAATCCAGAATAATCCATTTAACGCAAGACAATCATTATTTCAAAAAACACAAACGTTTTTTGAAAATATTTCTTTTTCATACTTTTAAGCCCGTTACAAAATAAGAATTCTTATCTCTATCATTTTTTTTAAATCTTTTGCTCATTTAATGATAACTATACATTTTAAATTTCATAACCCGAAACGTAATATTATTCAAACAACGATAAAAAATAAACTTTTTTTAGAAAAATGTAATTTTTTAATAACTTAAAATTGTATTCAAAATTTTAATAGTTCTAAAAATAAAGAGAATTACTTAAAATAAATTACTCGGTATAATGAAACGTAAAAATACAGTGTATAGTATTAATATTTTATAAATTATAATATAGTATTTAATATTGTATTGTAGATTATACATGTAGTTCAAGATATGCTCATAAATGGTTTAAATATATGATATACGTATTGTAGTCATATGCCGGTTTATGTCCAAACTATAAATGGAGATACACATGTATTATATTATATTATATTATATCTTTATGTTTATTTAAATACTACACGACACATAATGGTGTTCACTAAAAAATTGTTTATAATATTATTAAATTAACACATAATATTATTATATATGTACGGTAATTTTGGGTTAAGATTTCGTTGCACTCTTCATTGTTTTTCTACGCAGTTATCGTTTCGTTACAATATAACGTTTATGTTTCATTCATTTTGAAATGAAATAATACATTTTTATTTTGTATTTTTTAAATCTAAGGTCATTTTTTCATTTTTAAAACATTTTAAGATTTTTTAGACTTTAATATAATAAAAATGTTGTATTTAATATTATTTATTATTGAACGATCGTGTTTATTCGAACGCATCCCATACGACATCAAAACCAATATAACGAGTGGCGATAGTAATGCACATTTAGATTCGCTATAATTCTCCGTTCATCAATACGTAATCTGTCTAGAAACTGTAAAAACTGAAATCGATTTCAATGCATGTTCACTATATTTTTTCAGATTAAAAGTACACATTGAAGATTTGAGATTGTGCATTTCTGGCATTTTCTGCAGAACTTTTTTTAAATTTAAAGTTAAAAATATTTTTTGTCTACAACATTGTGTTTTAAATAAAAAATATATTAAGTGCATTACTTCAAATTTTAAAAGCGTAAAACCACTTTGAGAATTATTTTCTCAGCTCTAGATATAAATTATGCTATTATATTTGCAGCTGTTACTGTTATTAAAACTGCACGTGTGGTTTAAAAATTGTTAGTATACCATACTAATTCGACTACATACTCATATATTGTATCAGCTACTAGAGACTATTTATTATTATTAAAATCTATAGGTTCTATAATACGTATATAAGTTAGTTTAGTTATGTGGTTATTATACTATAGGTATGCATAAAACAAATTACTAGTCATTTTAGAATATTACTTTAAACGGTGGCGGCAATATATAATGCGCAAGTATTATAAGTAAAAATTTATCATGCACAGTTTTTAAGCTGCACAGAGCGAATGGTTTTACTAGTTGAATTTGTCGTGGAAATCAATGAGTGGAGCTTTTTCGTGGAAACAGGATGTAGTCCCATACATAATATGTAACAACATAACAATCTCGAAACAGTTTTACCACTCAAAATTAACTCATTTTGTTATACCTGTGCTAATGAACAATTAGTACAATTAATGAAGTATCTCTCATCTCCTCTCAAAATACAATTATGACATTTTATTCTATTCATTTCAATCGTAATTGCATGATGTTTACAGAGTATTTGGGTTTTAAAATGACCTGTGGATATGAGATTAAAAGGGTCATATAGTTTATCGTCTCATCAAAAGTCAATATAGATTTTTTACCCTAATTATTTTTACCCATCTACTGAATACAATTTTTAATTTAATAATTTCATCTAAGAACAAAATTATATAGTTAAATTTTGTAATAAAGTATAAATAATTAAATTAATTGAGACGCTAAAAAATATTTTTAAGTTGAAGCATCTTTATTATTGCTGAATCGGCATGGATGGAAATATAAATGCGGATAATATTTATATATCTCTTTACTAAAAAAATAATTTTAGTTTTTTTTTTCCTGTGTTTTATAATAAATTGCTATTAATAATATAAAATTAATAAATGATAATTTAAAAAGAATATATGACTATTTTCTAAGTGCTTTTGGTAGCAATACTACATTTCGCCACTTGTCTCTATCGACTCTATCCTAAACTACACTCTCCAGTTTTCAACTCCTATAATTTTTGGATCTTCAACCACACGTCAAGCTGATTAACCACCATCCCTGGATCTTAAGTTAGGGTTAGATCTTGGTCTACCTACTGATTCCCATTCCAATACTATTTTAACTGTTTCATTCTCTTTTTTTCTAATTATGTATCCTAATCATTATATCCTTTGGCTCCTTAAAAAATGTGTTACTAGTTCCATCATATATCATACAGCTCTTTGTATATCTTCTATACCAGTTCTCCGTTATTTCATTGATCATAACCACACATTTTTTTTTATCCACACTTTGTTCCCAAACGTTATCTATTTGATCATAGTTCAGACTTCTTAACGTGAGAAGAGAGAGTCGATTTTATAATAGCCACATACAATCTTATTTTTGTTTTTCTATAAATAATTTTAAATCGTAATAACTTTATAAGTGGATAAAACGCTTTTAGGCTTTATTATCAGTGCCTATTACCAGTTACCAGTTATCTTAAATCTCTCGATGAGTTCCGCTATCTCTGTTTTCTTAGTACTGATTACTAAACCTATTTTCTTCACTACTTCTTCAAACACTTTGACCCCGTTATTTGTATCTTTTAAGCAATTCGTATTATGAATAGCTGTTTAATAGTTGAGCGACCTCTCCGTAAACCACATTGGTAGTAACTCTACTATACCCTAGCAATTCTTAACGTATGGGACAATGCAATATAATAATACTTAAGAGGACCCCTGAGGTCCTAGTACGCATCGTTCAAAAGCGATAAAAAGATGTATTATATGCAGTTCTAAAATAGTAGGAAATTATACCTACTTATATTTAGTTATTTAACTACCATGGACGCATAATAAAACAATATGAATAAGAAAATTAAAGTAAAAATAATTTTATACTTACAAATATTTTTATATTTATATGAACCACCCCTTACGCACATACACACACAAACAATTGCATAAAGCACTGACCCTAGGTTTATATTATAAATATCTATGCCAAACAAAAACTCATTAACTAATATTAAGTGTAAAAATATTTTTTATTTTTTTATTTTTTTACCTTTATTGTATAACTAAGTAAAATGTAGTTAATACCTATTAACCTATTACCTACCTACTTAAAATTTGAAATGCCACTGAATTGCTTTAGTGATACAAAATTTGGTTGATTATTGATTAACAATTTAATATTATATACTGTATACATACAAATAATGAGTAAATTTATCATATAATTCAGAAAGTACCTTCTCCTATGCATTTTACTCCGTTTTCATGATTAATAATCGATCCACCGGCGACCGCATCGTATATACTCCGAAATATATTCTCTACGCGATTTGACCATGTATAATATACATAATATATATTAAGTATACAGGTATAACATATTCGATGTTGAAAGGTATATGTAATTGGTAGTTATATTTAATAATATGCAGACTAGTGTAAGTTATAGGTACATATTAATTATACGTATATGTGTGTGTGTGGGAGTGGGAGCATTACTGAAGAGCAGGTATTAAAATCAAATAGCTGAAATTATGATAGGTTTTAAATGTATATTATATAACATTATATAATACTAGATACACGTTTGTTCATTACAAAGAGTTTAAAATAATAATATACTTGAATCATTTTATTTAGACATTGCCATTGGTCTGGTGATTTTTTTTAGTACAAAAGGGAAGTCATTAAAATTTCTTAGATTATAATTTTAAATAAATAGCAACTTTACGGCTATATATTATAATACGCACGTCTCATCAGCCGTCGTCACTCACCACTATAGAAATTTTAACATACATCAATATATATAAAGAGTTGCTAAAAAATAAAACTCACTTATTATTAACCGTCTGCTGCTGGCTGTGTACCGCGAAGTTCGATGGTAGAAGCTTTCATGTATGTATTGTGATATTGTCAAGCCGAATCAAAGTTGTGAAACGGATCATATTATGAAACATTACTGCGTATAATAATTGATCCGCCGTGTTTCCGTCACGACGAAATCAATACAAGTTCGCACACGACCACACGGCAATAAAAGATAATAGTATTATCGTCCGGAAAAGCACGTCGGAACTCGTATGCTGTGCACAATATATTATTATCTGTTTCGCGAACGAGTGTTACAGCACAGCAGCTGCCGGACGTCAATTATAATACAGATCTACGCGGCGTACGTCTGAGATTTCCGATATTCAATCGATATAATATATTTTGTTGTAAACGTGGGCTGCAGGTGATGGTTACGACAAGACGGCAAGATTCAGGCGCGACACTTGAGTGGGAAATTTTCGTTAAATGAAAACCAATTGGCGAATAATTATAATAAGGAATAATTTAAACAGTCTTCGTCTAAGTATTTATGTATAGATAGGTAGCAATAAATAATAATGATATTATATTGTATAGGCGTCGAAGCGGTCAACACCTGCAACAGAACCATGACCTTTTGTCGTCACCAATTGACTCTAATTCATAGGTCCGTCCGTCGTTAATTGTTCACTAAATTTTATAACCTGAATAGAGATGCATTATACATAGACGCACGAAACGTCTGCAGCGTCAGTTAAAATGATTGGCATTCATTATATTATACGTTTATTTAATTTTTTTTAATATTTTAACGCGAGCGTGCATTGTAGAGAAATTATCTTTTTGCGTGTGCGCTCAAAATTATATTTTGTCTGTGGCCTAAGAAAAACAAAATTTATAACGTGCATATCGAAGATTAAATGACGACAATTTTATTATTCTTGCAATGAACAAGATTATAACACAGATAAATTTACCCTCTTTATTTTTTGCAATAATGTGCAGTTTTTCAAAAGCTGATTTTTAATATGTTTAAATATACTTAAAAACCATATTTCAAGTTTTTTAGATTTGTATTACTAAAAGAGTTTCTTGTAGAAATGAAAAGTTTCATTTTTTTACAGTAAAGTATTTAGTGAACATTTTTTTTTTTTAATTTGATCATCAATATTAAAATTCGATTGAGCAGTTTCTGTGATATTTTACTTAGAACACTATGAATAATAGCCAATAAGTGCTTAATAATGGACTTATAAAAAATGGGAACTATAGGAATTTTAATGTTTTAGTAATTTGTATAAATCTATCGATGTTTATAATTTTTTTTAAGTGACCCAAATATAATAAACACTAAATCAAATGTTATATTTATATATATATATATATTGTACTTTTATTAAATTATTTTTAAAGACTGTTATTTTAAATAAAATAATATTACATTTTATTTTATGTTTTTTTAAGCCACTTTTGAGGACTAATATTCTTAAAATAAATATCTTAATAACTAAAAATTATTCATTCGAGTTTTTAATTTTAATAGATCAAATTAAAAAAAGAAATGTTCACTAAACACTTAACTGTAAAAAAGTGACACAAAACTATTCAAAACAATTTTCAAAAACTATCTACGGTAAATAATTTGCTGTAAAAAAAAGGTTTTAATTTTAGAAAACAGAATATAACCATGAAATAGGTATATTTAAAAATTTCAAAACTCAAAATTCGAATTATCATTATTAATGGAAAAAATGGAGGTGAACTTGCTTAGTAAACACTATGTATACATCGATATACATTATTGTTTGTTATTATCGTAAATAATATTAAGCTAATGTTGTGATAACTAATCGATTCAATTTAACTGAATAAATCTTTTTTTTTTTAATTCCTTACCTATTATTAAACTTTTTTTTTAATATAAACGATTTTTAAATTAATTTTCAAACAAACTTGTATATAATATAGTTATTTACATAATAGTTTTTGAACATTAATTTATTTTTTAACTTTGTAAATGTTTATACTATAATATGACGGAATCATTTTTTTTATGAACCTTGAACGGCGTAGAACGTAGAAAAAACAGCTATCCTCCGGCAATACTTGATCCGAGTAGTTATTCAGTTCAAATCTAATGATTAGGTATATTTCACAATCATCAATATAATTTAATCCTATAAATTTCAAATAGACAACTTAAATTTTAATATTTATAAAAATATCTAAATTGTATTTTATAAGTCTTATTTTACAGATTTTAAATTTAAATATAACCTATTATTTTTCACATCTTCAAATTAAGAACCTCTTAAAAAATATATTAGAATATACCTATATATATTACCCTACATCAATTAAAAATAATGTGTCTCAAATTTCATCAATGTTTAATGCATTTTAAAGCTTTTATTTACTATGCAACTTAAAAAGTAATAGAAAAATTAAAAACGTTAATATTAATGTCACTACCCAAAATACGAGTAGTATTTTTCAAAAAATAAAATGTACTAAGGCATAATTGCTTCAAATTTGAAAGCACATTCACTCCTACGCGTCCGCTCTGAATCAAAAACTTAGTAGTTTAACTTAAAATATTGTATGAATCACAGTATGTGCCTACAAACAATATTATATAGGTATACATACAATAAACATGTAATATAAAAACCTTGAAAATAAAACGTAAAATATTTTTACAAATATTCTATTATATCGTTAAAATATTAAGTATAATTTATATAATATGCCTATAATAATGGAGATACATTTTTAACAACCAAATTTAATTTATTTTTATCAAAATTATTCATAATACACTAATTGTTAAGTCTTTAATAAGAAGACTGTTTAATATATATAATATTATATGAATGAGAATTAAGATATTTTCACAAATATTTAATCACATTTTCTAACCAAAATAATATTTTTAGCATTAAATATTTGTATCTACTATCTATATATGCATTTTAAAACAAATTAAAATGGGTATATACCTATTTTAATAAATTTTAACTTTAACCTAAACATTATTTTTATCTTTTCATTTAAAAATTAACTTAACATAATATGAATTAATTAAAATATCACGTATGATACAGAACGCCAAAACTGCAGATATTTTTTTTTATATCTTTATTATATTATGGGTAACTTATTCCATATTGGCCTGATCTAAATCTACTAAATTTTTATACTAATTATTTATTTTTAGTATTTTTAAATTACTATGTAATAAATACATTACTTAAAATAATATTTTCTGGATTATAATGTTGAAAGTAAATAACAGAATTATATTCCATTCTTAGTACAAACGATATAATTGTTAACAAAATACATTGGTGCCAAAAAATATTTTTCAATATTTTTCAGTAAAATAGTGGATAACGTAAAATTTATTAATTTTTTAAAATTATTTAGATAAGTTTATTTACATTTATTATAGAGCCAGACGTAACTAAGTTGATAGCAATGAAATGACGTTTAAATAATATATTAAACCGCGATAGATGTTTGATTATTATTATTTTTATACATTAATAATATAAATAAAATTACAAAACATTACTATCGTCAATATATTTTTATTTGAAAAAATTATCTATACATTAAATGCATAATAAGCATATGAACTAAGATTAAATTTAGTCGTAAGGATATAAAAGGAGTTGGTAGAATCGCCTATAACAACACTTTATACATAATATACAAGGTGAGAATTTTAACAGTTTTAACATTAATTTTCTTGAAATAAATAATGAGACTTTTGGAAATATATTTTTTCATAATTTTAAATTTCACTTTTTAGAACTACAATATATAGACAAATTTTAGGTATTGTAGAAAAAAACGATAAATATATTGATCTTAAAATAATGTAGTGTCCAAAAACATTATAAATAGAAAAAAATGATTAAATATTAAGTGTGGTTTATAGTAGAAAATTTGATCTAAATTAAACTTTGGGGGAGTAATTTCAATAAAAAAAGTGGGAAAATAAGAACTTCTCTGAAACTCTGCTTTACGGTAGGTGTGAGCAGATCACTGATGACTATAAAAATACAGTAGGTTTAATAAATTGTTGTCAAAAATATTGCATTTAAAAATAGCATTGTGTGTAGGTACCTATAAAATTTAATAATATACATAAAAGTTAGTTTTGTATTCTCACGAATAATGTTTTTGAACCATAACAAAATAATTAATTCCATTATTCATATAATTATTCATAGTTTATTTAAATATTTAATTTAGTCCAATTTCAACTTAAAATGTATGCTTTTATTTTGTTTTTAATCATTTGAAGGGAAAAATAGTACTATCTTACAATAATAATAATAATATGCAATGTCATAAAATTTTACACTTTCATGTTGAAAGTTTCAACACTCTTAAAAAATATTAATTTGAATTTACAATAAATTATTTATTAAAATAGTCTTAAAATCTTATATAGAACCTTGTATTCGATTTTAAAATCTAAGATATAAAAAGAAAATGTTTATGAATTTCTAACTGCAAAATAATTTTAAAATTTGAGAGATTTTATTAATTTTGTTGAAATTCTTAATTTAAACGTTTATGATAAAATATTATGAGCATAAATTGTTAATATTTTTTAATTTATAAATGAATAATTTATTAGATATCTCTCATTAAATTTTCAAACATTTATACTCAATAAATAATTATTTTATTAATATTTATGGAAAAAAATTCAAAAAGTTAAATTCTATAAACACCTCCAATAAAGTCAAAATACTTATACAAATATATTATGTATAGCAAATAACCATATAAACATTTAATACAAATTCCAAGTATCTAGAATTATTCATTTCCGAGTTACACAAAAAAACAAATCAGTTTTGTAGAACTAGGTTTACATAAAAATTCCCGTTAAAAGCATATATTATATTTATATATATATAAAATCAATAAATTCATTGCTCCACCAAGAACCTAAAATTCGAAGTAATTAATAAAACAATCCATTTTGTTTTTTGTTGTGGGTATTATATTGAATTAAAAATGAATTACCATTTTACCTGCTTAAAATTTTACCAAGTATTAATATAAACATTTTCTAACTGATAATATCTTGTTCTTCTAAACACTTATTTATAGACATATTAAAGTTTTGACTTTATTTAATTATTTTTAGATTTATGTTTAAAACAATTTTTTCCGTGTCAAAAAGCTAAATAATTTAATACAAGGTTACTTATACATTTGTTTAATGGCAATTCAAAAAATATCGAAAATAGTGTCAAAATATATTGCAGTCTAAAATTCGTATAATTTTTAACAACAATATTTCAGGCTTAAAAATTAATCACAAAATTCCTCAAAACTTGTTCTTACTAAAATTAAAAAGAAAGTTGTGTATAAATCTACGTTTATATGTCACATGAGCGCTTAAATTGTATATGTTGTCAAAATTATAAATAATTGTATACGTATAAGCTAACATACCGTCTCCGCTTAGAATCGTTTTTCATCGAATTTTTACAATGAATTTATACATTGAATTCAAAATGAACAAATTCACAATAGTTACCATCTCTGTAACAAAATACACTCGAAACCAATTATACAACAAATTGCTTTCCTGTTTTTTTTTTTTTTAATATAACAAGTACTCAAAAACGGAATATTTTTCTGATAACTTTAATGTATAAAAATTTAATTTCAAACAAATTTTTAATTAATTGTAACTAACGATAGAATTCATATACATATTATAATCTTCTTTTCTTCTTTTTTTTTTTTTATTGCTTTCTTTTACAAATTTAATGATAAGTAATGTTTACAAATGTTTATACAAATGATTTATTTTTTATTTTGTTTATTTTAAGGATACCTCACGTTGTATTATTACATAGTTTAGCTATAACACGATAAATATATATTTTTTGGTTTATCAATAGAAATGTAAACAAACAGCTAGATGCCATGTTGTATTTATCTATATAAGTAATTTCGTTTTTATAGGTGATTTCATCTTTGGCGAAAAAAATTTAAAAATATAACAAATAATCATTTAAGTATTTAAAATTTAGATTAGCTAGATGAGTAGTGTACCAATGTTTTGAGGGTTCTTCTGAGTGTGACTTTACTCCGCTCATATAAATATTAAATATATACTATTACTTATAAATTGTAATTAATTAACTATTTTATAATCAAAAATTTGATATTTATATTAAAAAAAAAATCACATAAATATATTTTGCTTTGTTACATGAAATAAACAATATATAAATCCATTTAAAAAAAAAAATAATTACCATTTTTTTTTTTTTTTTTTTAAGACGTTATTATAGTTATGATTTCGAATGATGTATAAAGATATTTTCAAAAATTCAAATAGTTTTTGAGATAATGGAGATTTAAAGAATCACACAGTATGCGAAAATTAAAATAAATGAAGAGAGTTTTTAAAGTTTCAATACAAGCATAAACGTATAACTATAATACTATTTATATATATATATATATATAAAATCTTTCGATTTAAAACACCGAAAATAATTCACTAAGTATATTATGTTTTAAAGATTTTCAAACAGCAATATAATATAGGTAGGTAATATTTCATATCGAGTCACTCTTTAAAATTTTTTAACAGCAATATTACGATATAATGTGTTTGAAAGTGATGCGTTATTATTTATTATTGTCGAACAACAACTGAGGTTTTTACGCTTTATCCATTCTCTGCAGTGGAGAGTAGACCAACCCAGTCAGATTCGCGATGTTTCGAGACGGCTACCATTACGATGGCCGCGGGGTTCCTATGACTTGTGGCGAGGAGTGCATGAATGAGCGTTAAATATTTTAATCAATATAAAAGCTCTTACAGGAATGCGCGTAAAAGCTCCGTGTATATATAACAATAATTCTTTTATCGTGAATATAAATCGAACACACACGTTAACATATAGGTACATGGGGGGGGGGGGGGTATAAAAGTACTTCAAAAATATTTTGCTTTTGAATAATACATTAAAAATACATGTCTTCATTTATAAAATTATAACTAATAATTTATATAACTTATAAACATAAATTATTAGAAAACATTATTTTCAATGACTTAATCATGTAAAAAAAAAAAACATTTTAAAAAAGATGAAGTTTTTAAATTGACAAGTGTTTTACGTTAAATGAATCACTCGGAGTTAGTTTTAAAAGTAATAAGTTGGTACGAAACTATGAAAGTCAAAAGTCGAAACATACGAGTGTTCGGAACTTTAAGTATAAACGAGGACCGAAATAAAAATAGAGATGTTTAATAAATAAGTGTAATCAATGAAAAATACTCCATACATTAAAAATTACTTCAAAATATTCTGTTTAAAAATATTAACAACTTTTATTATCAAAAATAGAGAAGTATAAAGTTTATACACAATTTTTATCTTCATTATTTTTAATTGTTATATTATTGACATGTTTAGCCGGCCCACACGATCAGTATTTTACTCGGCGAAAATTCATCAATAATTGTGCTTTTTGAGTTTTCGACACATGCACGTCGAACGAAAATTTAATATAGGTTTAATGGAAATATGTACGTACTCATATATATATCGACGTATATACGTAAAATAAATTAATAACCCCGACTGGCCCGACTATTATACTATATGATTATCATTAAATATTAATAACACATCTCAATAATTTTGGTTGAAATAATTTGATACCTGTGTATGTTATTTATTAATTAATGAATCATTGTTTATTGTTATTATTAAGCCATAAAATATGGACTGTACAGTGTACACTACAGCCCGTATCGTCTATTCAAAATATAAAAAATACCGGTATATGTGTATATAAACAAATGCAAGTCTCAAAAAAAAAAACCACGAATTGTTTTATTTTAACGTATCAATCGAGTGTCTAAATACTTAAAACGTATGAGTATTTAGTATATTCTACATAGTATCGCGACACTGATTTTCAAATATCCTGCACGTCCCCGCGTGGAAGGAAAAACGTTGTTGGGATAAAGTTTGCGCGTGTAAACAATACAATATATAAACCATACATTCACGTAGGTACGTAAGTAAATAAATATGCGAGTATGATACAGTAATACACTCCGCGTGCAATGTCCGCGCACGACATATACCTAGTATTCCTAGTACCTACACGCCCTCCCCTTAAATATTCCACCCGATAAAATGCACATATCGATATATTCGTACAAAATTTATTGTTATAACACATCTCAGGTTTGTACTCACGTTTTTACTCAGTAGACGTGTTTTATTTTTATTTTTTTCGCTTTCCTTTTCTTTTTATTTTTTTTCGTTCGTCGTGGGAACGACACGTGCGCAAGTCTCTATATCGGAATGCCGGACACCAGCTACCTAGTACCTCTACGACATAACAGCGGGCGTGACAAAAATATTTCTGAAAAATTTAAACGCTCGATCGCTGCACTCGCACCACGCGCACACAAATGCAACATTATATAGGTATACCGCGCGTATACAATAATATTATCGACATGCGTTTTGTCGGTCGTGCGAAATCGCGAGATTCGCAGCGCTGTTCACTGACTGGCGCCGTGGCCAACACTGGACCGGTTGTCGTTGTGGGAGCGCACCTGGCTAAAAACGTAGGTACCCATATTATATTATTGCTCTGCGTCCGCGTTATTTATGTTAGGTATATTTTCATGCCGTGTGTCTGTGTATATCACACGCCGCGCCGAAGACACGATCATCGCCGAATATTCACGCTTTGCAGGTGGGCAATACGTACGCCTATACGCGTGCAGTACAATAGTAATAAAATAATTGTAACGTAACGATAAAAAAAAAAAAAATTCTGATGACGTATACCTACCATTGTTGTAGGCGTCTTCGAGCACCGCGAAACGCGTCACGGTGGTAAGTCGAAACAACCGTTTTTAATTCTTCGCGTGCGAGCAAATTATATATTATTATACACTCGAATCTATGGGTGATAGCTTCTTTAGCCACCCCCTCCCCCCTTCAAAGATTCGTCGGTAGTACATCGGATATCGATCATTTACACTTATCCTTAAAATCGATCGTAATGTCGTACAATATCTTGTTTCGTAAGACCGTCATCCATTGGCGTTTGCTTTTTTTTTTTAATTCATGTTCGTGCTCTGCTGCAATGCGGAAGGATATATCTGATAGTATTTGTATGATATGTAATTTAAATACATTTCCAAGAAGAATCCAGTAGGTTCTCTTTAAAAAAACAAAAATTTATTAACTTTGTCGTTTTATTTGTTTTGTTTTAGTTGATTGTGTAGTATTACAACCCCTTTACCTTTCATCTGAACCAGACTTGAGTAATAATCATAATATTACAATAAAATACGATATAATGTCTAGTAAGATTTCAAAAAAATTGATAAAGATAAACCGAGAAGAGGACACAGTCCCCGTGATCCTGTTTGGCATATATTTGTTCGGCCAACCCTGAGTAAAAAATTAAAATTTTACCCTTTGCATACGAATCGTATGATACGACAACTTCAACCCAACTATCGACTATCGATTATTGTTGTTATAATTGGTATTCTTCCTTATGTGTTTACAAAATATATCTAGAATTAATGAAGCAAATTATAAAAGTATCATTGTAATAATAATGTTCATAAGTATTTTGATTTTATAAAATTTGTTTTTATTTTTAAATATATTTAAAAAATGAACATACTATATTTCTATTATATAGTTGTAATATAATCTGTAACCAATGACAAACATTTAAATAAACAAAAACATATTAGATTTTCAACACAAAACTAAATTCATTCGTCAACTTATTGTAAACACCCTTTGAGTCTCGAGAAATCTATTAATAAAATACTGTTATTAAAAACAATCCATTTTTTGAATTTATAGAGGACAAACAAATAAATATTAATTTCTATATTTATAAATTGATATGTATATGTACGATTTGAATACATTAGAAGTGGCCTACTACATAATCCAAAGTGTTAAAAATGTTAAAATTCGTTGTAATGATGGTTATAGGTTGAAAGAAAAAAATTACAATAGTGCCTACTTAATGTGCAAATTTGAGAAGTAAAATCGGTATGCCTATTCTTGTTCTTGTAATACCAATTGTTGTAAATTTATATCACAAACATCATCTAAATAGTAATATTAATATACTCACGTATGATAATCAAAAATTTAAGTTTTATAGCGGCTGTCGCGTTGTAAATTGACATGCCCGGTGAATCAGCCTGTATAGTATTACATATCATGTACACAAACATTAATTTCAAAATCGCTTATTTATCACTACCTATACTTATACCTTGTATACTTGCAGACTACAATACGTATAAATTAAATGTCTTTGACGCATAAAGTTAGTTAATCATCAGACGAACGTTTAAAGCCTACACGATTAAATAATAAACAATGAGTAGTATTAAACGTACAAAATACATATTATTTTTGCTCATTTTTGGATAGATCAAATAAAAAGAAATACATTTTATATTTATTGACTTTTTATAAATGTCATACACACTGTTGTGTCAACTTCACAAAATAATCAGTAAAATACTAAGATATTGTTTACACTTAACACAGTATACTACTAAACCTAATATACATATATGTATATTAGTTATTTTACACGTGGTCGTAGGTAAAACGTATTTTTTTATTTTACGATAAAAAATTTAAAAAAAAAAATTGGTAACTGGTATAAATCAATCATATTTTTGTAGTTATTACCCGACTTATTTCATATTCAACTAATCCTTTCATATAATATTAAATCCTATTTAAAATACGAATTTTCTTTTACGCACTTACAGTGCTTACAAAATTAATATTTTTAATTTCCAAATTATTGTTGCATGGATTGGCAGATACAACGCTGTAAAATAATATATGTTAGTACCTAATAATTATTATCACAAAGTTATGTACGTTACTAAAGACTACTATGCTTAATAATTTTAAGTAGGTGATAATAATATGTTATAATATGTGGATTACATTATGAAGTATAATATTTATGGAAATATAATTGGAATTCTCTTTTTTCAATATTGTTACCTACGGACTACGGTACATATTTCACATTTTGTTTATTTTTTGTAATTTAATACACATCACTAAACTTTTACAACGCGTTTAAATAGTTAAAATATGAATGTATAATTGATTAATAATATAATAAACTATAAATTAAAAATACTAATACAGTACCAAGGTACCTATTAATAAAAATTCTTATGGTTATTATATGATTAAATTTTAAATTGTAAAATTTAAACAATACAGTACCTACATCAATTTATGTTTATGTAGTAATTAATTATGTAATAACAATGAAAACAAAATTTAAAGTGGCTATAGGCTATGTTTAGGTACATGTTATAACCTAAGATTTATTACACAAATCACAGAGTATACATTATAAATCTTTAGGTACGTTACGTTTCATCTTGTAAGATTATTACAACATGTATAACATGTATCTTTTATCGTTATTAAAGATAAAAATGATTTTAATTATATGTAAAAATTAAAATATTGTTATTTTGAAACATAACAGATTAAAATGTTGTTTCCAATTAATATTAATGTCTTAATTGTTAAACGAACGCTGTTAATTTTTTTGAACGAACATTTTAAGTAAAGGAATAATAATAATGTGTTAAAATACCGTAACCATGATTCCTCCTCCCTACGAAATTTGTTTTTAGTTACAGCCTTATTTTATATGGCCTTGATGAAACACAACATTCAACATTACAATATATTATTATGTAGATATATTAGGCACAAAAAAAAAAAAAAAAAAAAAATAGTGAATGTAAGAAAATAGACCAGGAAATAAATCATAATAAATTATCTAAATCATTAATTATATAATATACCTAAATAATATATTATCACGTCATAGCCATTCGGCGCATTTTATAGTAAACCAATATCAACATTATTTTTCTTACTATTTATTTGCCATATTACAGAAAATCAGAAGAGCACTTGGACGTCGGTAAATAGTATATATATATATATTATTATTGTCTGTCGCCAAAAAAATAAAAATGTTTCCCAATTGCCTTCAAAAAACGAATAAGATATGACTTCATGAAGTTCACAGACTCACAATTATTTGTGCGTCACAATAATTCCATGAAATATGTAGGTTTGTATCTACAATGTACTTATATAACTACTATACGAACAACTATAAGCACATAAACATATAATTATTATCTAATACTGAACAACCCGACATAAAAGATATATAAATTATCACATCATGGAGTTTAAAGCAACGCACATTTATGATGTATACATATACTACATATATGCATATACTAAGCCTGTTTGCCTTCCATTTTTTCATAAATAATAAATTTACTAAGATTCTAATTTTTAACATTTTTAAATATACTAGATAGTAGATAATATATTTACAAATTCTTTGGATTGTTTGAACTGCTCAAAAGATGGCCCGTGCTCTTATTGAATACTAATTTCTGTTTTTCAAATTATCCCCCCCTCTTATTAGTGTTAATTACTTTGTAGATGATCTTTTAGAAAATATTATTTTATCTAATTCAAAATTCCAAGGAGTACTTCATCAGTTAACAAAATTTTAATGTCGTAAGTCATATGGAAAACATGGACTAAATTTTCATAAGGCCAACGACATTTGTACTAAGAATAATAAAGCTTAAAAATATAAAATAAATTTAATAGATAAAATTGATTAATTATTTTTTTAGATTTAAATAACATGATTTCCATTTTTGTTAGCCAATAGTTTTCAATAATTAATATACTCGTATATATATATTATATATATATATATATATATATTTGCTTTAATTTTATAAAATAAAAACAAATAGTAAGTTTTGGTTATTTTAACTCAAAAATACTATTCGTGATCACTTGAAACTTTTATGCATAATATTTTTCTACCTATATAAAGTCACAATGGAATTTTCAATATATTTAATTTTATGCTTTTGCCTATTTATAACACAAACATTATATTGTAATAATTAAAATTAATCATTTAATGATTGCAATGTATTTGGCAAAAATTAATTCGACCTACCGCATAATAACAATATAAAATAGGTATATATCAATTTTTCTACTTACGCCTACCAACTTAATATTATAATAGACTGAAAGACCGTCTTCGCTTAGAATCTTGTTTTACATATGCAATGATTTGATAATTGTCGAATTCAAATTTACGCAAACGTTACGGTGACGTACTCAATAACAAGGTACATTTAAAAACACTATTAATGTACAGCCGAGTGATTACCTAAGCAATTTCTCTTTTTCATTTTAGAACTTTAAAGTCTACATTATAGTCTGTATATAATAATAAAAATATTACTATTAGGTATATTATTAGAGACTCTACGACTAATGCACATAACTTTTTGAAAATGAACTTTAGCTATTTGATAAAAAAAAAAAAATGATTTATGATGTTCGAGCATTTAATCCATTAAAGTACTTAAAGATAGTGTCTAGAGTGTGTACATAGAAAAATCGTAATTAATGATTATTAATATTATAGTTAATCAACTGACCCGATAAGTGTACCTTACTGTATTGTCAGTAAATAATTATTATTATGCTTCCATGTGTTTAACTAAAATAAATTATTGTTTATTTTAAATATTTGAAGTATTATATATTATTATTCATGATTTTTCTTTTTTTTTTTTTTTACGGCATCTGATAAAAATAAAAACCAATAAGGATTATCAACCAAACTCAATATTATGATATGAATCTTCGATAGCTTTTGTGGTTTCCGAGATTAACATGTTTACAGACAAACGCACAACCATTTACACACATATGGTGAAATATAGTTATAAGGTACATCATCTTACCATGTGGATGGTTGGATTGTACATAGACAGAGTGATTCTTTTATTGTTGAACACTTATTATTTCAAAATCTATTAATGTTTTTGAAAATATTTTTCTAACATAATCACAGACGAAATAAAACAATGTTTTTAATTATTTAAGTTTTTTATTTTTATTTTTTTTTTTTGAAGGACAGCACACATTTTTAATTTTATATTCTAAAGTAAAATATTTTTTAGAGTACTTCAATTACATAAAATCGAAATTCGAAAGAATTATTTTTGAGTTATAAGTATTTAAAGTTTTGATGAGCGGAGTAGTAGACTAACATTTTGCGGAGTATCCTCGTACCACTCCACTTCGCTCATCTACCAAAATTCCTACTTATAGGTAAATCAAAAATTACTTGTCCTAATTTCGACTTTTGTTTAAAGAAATATTCCAATAAATATTCTACTTCACAATATGAAATTAAAAATACCTACATATTTTCCTTCGAAAAATCAATTATAACGATAAAAAATATTTAAAAATATATAGTTTGTCTTATTTTATCTGTAAACTATGTAAAAACATATTTTGAAAAACAATAACAGATTTTAAAATAATGAATGTTCAACAATAAAAGAATCACTTTGTATACGTAATAAAAAAAGTGGATCGTATAGGTAACCAGTGCTGTACAATAGATGTCTAGGTATACATCATTATCATCATCATCATCATCATCATCATGGTGTAACTGTAATATATTAGTTAAATTTAAATTAAACAATAAACCATTATATATGAAAAATTATTCTGAGCAAAGGCAGTCTACCTATTTTTATACAGTATATTTATACATAGATATTAAACTAATTTATTTTGATATTATTACTGAGGTAGGTCGATTTAATGTTTGCAAAATCATTGCATTTATTATATTATTATTATAATAGTAATTAAGTATATATTTAAATAATATAGTCATATAAAATGTATGTTATAAGCTATTAAATATAAAACATTCATAATTATAGAGAAAAAGTTTTAACACAGTTTTTTTTTATTTAGAAATAACTGAATTAGTATTTTTTATATCCTCTTACATTATTTTAGCGAGATTTTTAGGGGGCAACTTGAAATTCAAACAGAAACCTTTCCTTATTTTATGCAATCCTATTTAAGTGAGCGGGGCCGTATTACTCCACTACGCTCATGTAAATTTTAAATACTTATGACTTATAAACTACTCGTCCAAATTTTGATTTTTATTTACCAAAATACTTCCAAAAAAAAAAATTATTCATAAAATTGCAAAAAAAGTATAGCTTCCCATTTAAATTTCTAAAGCTGACCTCTAAAATCCACTCTAAAATATTGTAAAAAACTAAAAAGTCACAAATCGTGTTAGATAAAAATAGATTATTCTAAATAAAAAAAAATGTATTGAATATTTTTATCCATTATGAATATTTATATGATAAAAATTTAAATTAAATATATTTTTAATCACCTTGTATACATTATCATTATTTATTATTGTATCATTATCCACTTAGTCCGGGCACTTTCAGTTAAAATCTTAAATCATATATTATAGAATAATCTGTATTTTATTATCGATTTTTTACGATAATTCCATTTTCAAGCTAGTCACGTGTATATAAAATATTAACTTAAAAATGCTCAACACTCACTAAAATATTTAAAAATTAAAACACTAAAAAAAACTTTTAACAAATCATAAAATATATAATTAGATACCTTTAAGTTTGATTAATAGGTAAACTCATTCTATCATTGATAACTAATATAAACTTAATACCTTTCAATGAAAATTAATACATTATTTAACTATACAAAATTCATTGAGCAGTGAGCATAATGATATAATGCATATTTTACTAAAATATTTTAATGATGGTTGCCATCCATGACACATAGTAATAAACCTGCCTAATCAATCATTCATAATTTTTCTTATATTTTTCAATAATTTTTTTTGAAACAAAAAAAAAGTCAAATGTTCAAAAACATTTAAAATTAGAATAAACAATTGATTATTAGTTTATTACACAAACATAATATTCTAGATTATATTCAAATTTAAATCTAAAAAGCTATTACAGCCACACAAACAATATTTAAAAAAACATTAAAAAGTCTTAAATTATACAAGCAACAATAAAATTATTATTCCTATACAACATCAATATGCCAAATAAACAAAAAAAAAAAAATAAATAAAAATAAAAATCAATAATAAAAATGATTACTAAATAAAAAATGTATATAAAAATTTTCATTGTTATTAGATAATATTGAAATTTTTATTGAATAATAAATAGTAATATTAAATGGATGTTATCTCTAAAACTGAAGGTTTAAGCATTAATTTTATTTTCTATAAAATTTATTATACTAATATGTTTTTCATTTTTACACAAAAAGTAACAACGAAATAAAATACACACACCCTAAATAATAAAATGATTGGTCTTCATCGTTACAATATAAGCTGACCTGTATATTATTGAAGTAAACATGTAGTATCAATAAAAAAAAAAATTTAAAAAAAGATTGCTTATAACAGTAGATAGCAAACTAGAAAATGTATCAATAATAATGACTTGTAATGATTTACACATAATGGTAAATGGTCACATATAACTCAATGGTAAAATAATTAAATTAAATCACTGGTTTTGAATAAAATTTAAAAAGTACAAAAAAAATAAAAAATGATTAAAATGTATTAACATATTATCAGTCTTATTTTGTTTTAATGTTGCCTGGAAGTCAAACACTCAATTTGGTAAAATGGTCAATTATAAAGATGTAAAATATATTATATTGCTTAGGATATGTTATACATATTAAATAGTATAAATGAATAGAAACAAACAAAAAAAAAAGGTATGTTACAATTTTACACAAGGATCTCACTGAAAACATAATTTCAATAAATTAATTGAATAACACAACAATAAAACAAAAACAAGAAAATATAATGTTTACAAATGGAAAAGTGTAAAATCAATAATAAAGAGTTAAAAAAATAGTGTTAATTAAATATATTAAAATATATTTAATTAATGATTAAAATTTAAAAAAAATATAATTCATTTTCTCATGTAGTTTTATGATTTCAGCCACAAATGTACTCAATTATTAATGTTATTAATATTTGTTAATAATAAGTAGGAATAATTGGATAATCTCAATAGTTTTTTTTATGAATATATGAATTATTTTAATCATTATTATAAAAGTAACAAAATAAAATACTGAAAAAATTATTCTTACCAACTTTAATATGGACCATGTATATTTTAACATGTGTTACTATGTTAATATATTAAATTCGACTGTATACAACATATAATATGTAGAATTATTTTTGTTAAAACTGTTACTTTACGAAATCTTTAATTTCACCATAAGATAAAAGATAAATAATAAATCATACATCAGTATGTATGAATAAAAGTAAAAGTATAAATTAATTTAAACATAAACCATACATACACAAAACAAACAAATTTGATTACGACAAATCAACTAAAAACAATCACAAAAAGATTACAAATAACAAAATAAAAAAAAACAGCTAATAAAAGTACGATTAAGCTGATATACGACGATAAAAATTATCCTAATATGATAAACGCTATCATGTGAGTATGTACAAAAAAAAAAAAAATATATAATTCATAAAATCTACCTCTTTAAACCAGTCAGAGTTCAGAATTATTCGATCACATTATTGAATAAATAAGTATAACAAATAACATGTTTGTCTTCTATTATAGCAGTACAATAATAATTTTTGTTAATAAAATAACAATAATAATGAATAGTATGTATAAAACAACATATCTCAAATTTAAAGCTCGATAATATACTTTAAAATTAAAATATACAATTAGACAATTACTTATCAACTATTATTACAAATAAAAATAAAATATGATTAACAGTAGAAATCATAAAATTATTGATTATTATAAAAATTGAAATTGCTCAATACACAATAACATAAAATAAAAACAGGAAGTGAAGTCGAACCCAACACCAAAATGCAATTTTAGTCCCAATAACAATTTATAAAAGAAGTAATACATCATCAATGTTAAGATTAAATATCTGATTAACAAATTAATAAAATTATGGAATTCATTTAAAAATATTATTGTTTTTATACCCAAAAACAATTGTATTTTATAAAAGACAAAAAAATAACAAATACTCATCACAATGGCCAAAACTTGTCAAACTAATAAAAAACACCATACTGTCACCTGTGCACATTTGACAAATTATACCAGGATGTTGTTTCCGAGTTCAGATCAATGTCATGGAGTTCTATAATAATGCCACCCAAAAATTCATTTTCTTGTAATGAGTCGTGACTCCATACAGTGGCTTGCAAAATTTTGTACTTAACCACATCTAATGGCATTCTGTATTCCAACTGGAAAAAATACAAAACTTACTTTTTAGTTTTAAATAATTAATAAAATAAAAAAAAAAATAATATTTATAAAAAATTTAGTAGACTACATTTAGCCTCCAATGTGAGATCTAGAAAAACATACTCCATAATATATAATCATTAAATAATATGAGAATTTACTTATAATTGTAAACCAATTTTTGTTAAGAGGATGCTATACCCACAAATTCACATTCAATAAAACCTATTTTGTAAATTAATATTACAGTAAGTTGTGTTATTATCAAAGTTGCATTTGATTAAATGTTAGATTTTTTGGCATTTTAATTTTTACGCTAGATATGAGAATTTTCAAATTATAATATTTACAATACTTATACAGTTATACCTTATTTAAGAATGAAAACATCAAAAAAAGCCAATGTCTAAGCACAAATAATATTCTTAAATTTAACTTTGATAATAAGACAATTCACTATAAAATTAAAATTAAGTTCAAAAATTAATTCTGCTGAATGCAAATTTGCAATTTTGTATATTTATTAAACAGAGACAACACATGTGATAATATAGGTTTAACGTCCTCTTAATTAATTTTTCTAATTATCTAATTTTGAAAAAGATTAAAATAATGTTATAATGCATAATGTTATTAAAGAAAAGACTACATTTCAACTTAATGATAACTGAATTTACTTTAATTTTTGTCTAAATCCAAATTTAAAGAATATACAGTGATTATTGTTCTATATTACCCTTTGGAGACTGTGAACACTAAAAAATCTTACCATTTCCATAAACGATGGATAACAATTTTTTTTAACAACTTTAGTTTTGCGTTTAGTAGCTTTGTTATGATCAGGTAACAAATAAACTTTTACATATGTCGATGGTTCCTGATTTCCCGCAATGCGCGGCAAGTCTTTGGCATGATGGACCATGATCTAAAGTAAAAACAATTCATTATTTTTTGGTTAAATATGGATATAAAGATTATTGTCCTAATATAAAAGTCAATAAACTTTAAGAACATAAATTTAAATTAAAAAACTTTGATAAAAATTATCAAATTTACAAAATAATAATTTATTCTTAATTAATGTGGAATTTCTAATACATGTAAAATTGTAGTTTTTTTAAAGGAAACAATTTACTGTTTTGAAAAGTCTGTTTACATAATAAGACTATTATAAAAAAGAACTTTCATCTTTAAGATATTAGTCCCTGATAGAAAATTAGACTTTGCTGGTCTTTAAGGTGGTAAAAGTAAAAATGTGTAGTGCTTTTCAAAATAATCAGTAAAAACAAAATTAAGATTAAATAAAACTGGGAATTTTTATGCAAAACAAATTTTTGACTAAACTGATTTTATTTTTTTATTTTAACTTAAAATGAAAAACTGTAGAAATTTAAATTTTTCACAGATTACTCATAAAATCAATTACTAGACACAAAATATTTTTGAGCAAATTGTTCAAAATAATTTATAAATAATTAAAATACATAGGCATTATTTTTTTATAAGCAATTGAAACTTGAATTCTTTAAAATGTTTTTCAAAAAAATAAAGTAAGAAAAAAATAGATAGTATTTAACTGCATGTCTAACCTAATCTGACCTAGAAATTAAGATCTAAATTGTTTTTCTTAAGCTATGCTTTTAATTTAAGTGTAAGATTAACAAAATATTAGTTCCGACATTGACAACATTTATATATTATAATATATTACTTACCATAAATGCACCACGCTGATAATGTAACGTCAATTTTAATTGACCTAATATACGATTTTCTCTGGCATAACCTTGTTTTTTTGGTTCTATAAATAAAATTTAAATTATAGTCATATAACTTACTGCCAACAATCCAATTCAATAAAACAAATTTTATTTAAAACTTTAATTTCTAACATTTTATAAGATTATAAGAAAATCAGGAAAATTTAAGTATTTACCCTTTAGTTTAGTATCTTCAATACTGGCCTCTTGCTGGTCTCTTAAGAGTGGATGGAAAAAAGTATATACCAAATCTGAATGGCTTACTTCAGGAGCCATTTGAAATAATGTGTTCAAAAAATTTTGTATTTCCACACGTCTTTTCTCTGCTACTTGCTTAATATGTGATCGTCCCATATGAATACTAGTATTCAATAAACTGTAAAAGATTATTAATTTACCAAATGTTGCATTGAACATTTTATATTAAATTTTATAATGAATAAATTCACCTTAAGAATTTTGCTAATGGAAATAATAGTAACAGTTTTTGTTGGAATTCTGATAATTCTTTGTAGGACCTAAACAGATATGAAGGATCCCTTTGATTTTCTCGAAAAACTTTTAAAATGTACACATAATATTTTTCTGGATCATATCGCTTTTGACATCCATACACTTCAACACAAACAATCTTTCCTTCTTGTGCCATCCTGTGACAAATAATCATACCATAATATAAATAATCATAAAAGTTAATAAAATAAACTTGATATTTTAAATACTAACTAATAAGATAACTTACGTGTATACTTTTGGAACAAAACTTAGAAGTTCAGTACCATTTTGCTCATTATTGAATCGCATTTGTGCCAAGTTATGTAAAAAAAAATTAAATTGGGTAAAACGAGATTTTATTGAATTTTCAATCATGCGAGCAAAAGAAGCAGCTGCCTCTGGATTGGACAATTCTGGTAGAAGAGCTTTTTGTACATAATTTACAGCATCCATTGTTACACCAGGTATTCCAGATGATGCCATCTATAAAATATATAACATTTTTTTATTACTTTACTTTATATTAATAAGTTATTGTTAAAACTCAATAGAATATTAAAATATATATTACCAGTCCAAATAGATTCAATAACAAATTTCCATGTTTGCGAACAATATTAAATGCCTGAACACAAGTATCAACAAAATGCTGAAATTTTGTAGATGGTTTATCACCACCATTTATCACATATACCATGTCAGAAGTCAAAACAAATGGAGTACGATCTCTGTGAAAAATACAATTTAGAAAAAAAATACAAATATATATATATAAATACCTTTTAAAGTTTCCAAATGTTTGTGCATCTCCTAAAAATTTTCCAAAATCAATGTGAAACAGATGTCCAGTAGTCTTCATCATTATGTTATCATTGTGACGATCACATATTCCAAGAATATATGTAGCAACACTGTATCCAGCACATGACGCTAAGATATATTATGATATTAATACATTTCAAATAATAACCCAACAATGTGATGATTTTTACCAGTAAAATTTGCAACTGCTCTTTCATATTCCAAAGCAGACGGATTATGTTTTGCTAGCCATTCGGCTATAGGCCTATCTTTAAATGAACCAGTTAATCCTAATTCAATTTGAATTTTTCTTAAAGTTTCTGCATTTGTAACCATTTCAATTATACCTTTAATTATAAAAGGATTTTTATAATAATAAGACAATACAAAAATTATTTTTTCAATATGATAAGCATTATGATTGTAATACCTCTTTTTTCACCGGTCGGAACACAAGCAAATGTTACCATTTTTAGGTCTAGTCCTTCTTTTAACCATAGTTTATCCATTAATCTTATGATCTGAATAGTTAACATATCTTGCTGTAGATCATCACCTACCTGTAAAAAGAAAAAAAACATTAGTAATTAATATTAAGTAACACAATTTATCAGATAAAATAATAACTCTATTGCAATGATATAATTAAATATAATAGAGTGAGAAGATAAATAAGAAAAAAAGAATTGATAAATAGTAAATGGAGTTAAGTGAAAAAAAAATGTGATTTAAATTTAATTATACATTAAATGTTATTAAATTATTTTTATTTTTATTTATTAATAAAATAATATTAAACTGGTAATCTGCAAAAATCTTATCAAAAAAAGGTATTAAAAACAAATAATTCAATTCACAAAATAAAAATTTTAAAAAATTGATAACTATTTTATATATCAATCATATTAAAGCATTAATTTTCATACTTAAAATAAAAATATATTTTAATTATTTCTTTTTTTAATTTAAAAGTTTTGAATTGAATAATTTATATTTTTGAACTTATTGTCAGACTTAATAATTGTACTTTTTAGACACTTTAATACTTTATACTCATACTTTTTACAAATTAGAATTTTATTTTGGAATTCTATTGAGCCTTATAATATAAATACTATCATTTGATAATTTACAAAATATTTAAAATTGCTATATTATAATCTTAATTATATTCTATATCTGTATTAAATACAGTCTATATAAGATATTGGTACATTATTTGATTACAATTTAAATAATATTACCTTAAAAATAGCCGGAATTGAGACATTTGGTTCCAAGCACTTAAAATTGATTTTCAATGGTAAAGTATTGGAAGGGAAATAATAACATGATTTAATTTGTATACCACAAATTTGCATACTTGGACTAAGTGGTAGACAAGTAGGAATATCTTTTAAACTCTGATCAATATTGGTTAAATCTTGGATCAGCACTTTAAGTCTGTGAGATTCTTTGCTGACTTTAACATTTTCCGCAGTATCATATAATTCCTACAAATAA
This sequence comes from Melanaphis sacchari, assembly GCF_002803265.2. Classification (NCBI taxonomy): domain Eukaryota; kingdom Metazoa; phylum Arthropoda; class Insecta; order Hemiptera; family Aphididae; genus Melanaphis; species Melanaphis sacchari. The sequence goes on along the minus strand of NW_020270366.1, from coordinate 20,733,484 downwards.
AAAATATATTTAAAATATTTATATTACAAATTACTTTTTATTTCCTTTATAAGTACCTTCATTAAAAGCTGTTGAGACAAAAAACACTTTCTAAGTGCTTCACCACAAGTTGCAATCAATGCCCTCAACAATAACTGCAATCTTCTATAATACCGAGATTCACTTACTGTCTTATCATCAGGACTATGAATGTCGTAAGAATTCTAAGTTATCAAAATAATAATATATATTATTTTTATTTCCAAATACATTTTAATTAAAACTTAAATTAGTCACACACTTTAAAATAATTTTATGTAAGATTTACATAAAACAAAAATAAAATTTTCATTTCAAACATACCTGAGGCGATTGACCAGGAAGTGGCTGAATAAGAAACCAATAAAGATTGTGAGCAATAGTAGGTGATGACAGAGCTTTCTCTAATAAAAACTCAGCCAAAGGAGAATTATCATAGGTTTCATGTTTTATAGCCTGTACCAATTCCGGAAGAAAGTCAATCAGCTGATCATTACTAAGTAATCTTATTCGCTTGACAGCCAAACGACGTACTTCATTATCAGGGAAGCTGAACAAAATAATAGTAAAAAAAAAAATGATTAATAAGTAATATCTTGTTTTTATTCTTTGTTAATACTAACCATGGTAAGAATAACTGTAATGCATCTAAAGGTTCAATGGGTGACCAAGAGTTGAGCATTGAATGCAGATCAGCCAAACATGCATAGTCCCAACTATGAGCAGCCAATAATACTTTAGGTAAAGCAATAGGCTTTGATAAAAGATAGTATCTCTTTTCCCACAAAACTTCCCTATCCTCTGACAATGGTCTGTATATAATCATATTACATAAATTATTATCTTTTAAACCATATCAATCTTAAAAAATTACCTAGTAAAAGTATCTTGATAAATAATATTTAATAACTGTTCTTGAGTATTTAAGTCTAAACTTGTAAAATCAAAACTTTCACTTTTAATTATATGATTATCTTGAAACTCAGGAGGAAAAAATATTTTAAAGTCAAACTCTTGGATTTCAATACCTAAAATAAACACTCAAGTCATTGAAATCTAATAGGTAATAATATAGTTTTAGAAAATTGGTATACATACTAAGAACAGGATGTGAATGACTATACGGGTGCGTACCAGGTGCTGGTGCTGGACCAAGGCGTTTATCAGCACATGGTGGCCAAAGTGACAATAAATGTTTGCCTTGAGAAAATTCTCTAAAATATATTGATAAATTATATATTTGATTACTTTTTAAATAATTAAATAACAAACCCTTCAACATTGAAAAATTGTATAGCACCCCATCCAAGTTCTGTTTGAGAAACAGTGGCTGATGTATCTTGGCCTTCTGTGTTAAATGTTCTACCATACACAACTAAAACTAATCGGCTCTCTCTTGGTAGCAAACATAAACTCATATTTTCGAATTCCAACCTAAAACATGATTATACTAACAATTTCTAAAAACAAAACAGCTTTTGTCATTTACTAGTAAAATTTACCAAGACTCAAAAACAACACGCTTGTAAATTGAATATTCAGCTATAACAGCTTTAGAAAGAACTGTATTACCAATTGGTCTTGTACCATGGTAAATTTGAGCAGCGATTAAATATTCATCATGACTCCATGAAGAAAATAACCGATGCAAACAACTTACATATATCACAATATTATCTGGTATTTTTGAAGACAATTTAGTCCCTATAAGATAAAAATTTAATAAGTAATAGTTATTATCTCAGAATGACTTTCAAACTATCAAGTTAAATTTATTTTATACCTGTTAATTGTGAAGAATTAAAATTTAATTGGAAATCAACTTTGAAAGCTTTACAATAATTTTCAATTAATGTTTGTACATTTTCTTTTATTTTTAAACACACATCAGTAATATGATCTACTTTTTCAGTCTCATTAAATTTCAATCTAACAACAGAATAATCTGAACCATCGTCAGAAATCACTTCAGTTCGTGAACCGTACACATCCTATAAAAAAATAAAAAGGACATAATGTAAAAAAAAAAAACCAATCATGGATTTTTATTTGATATCAAATACCTGTATGACATTTGAAATTTCATTACACGACAAAACAAAATTATTTAATGTCAAAGTAATGTCCAATGGTTCAATATTGCCTAAGAAAGCAATTAATGCTTTCACTGCTTGTTGAACACCAGTAGGTTGTAATGGTGTTTTAGTTCGCTTTTTAAAAAGAGATACAGCATGATCTTGGATTTTAAGGATTTCACCATCAAGTGTATCTAAAATTGAATGTATAATTAAATTGAATGTAAATTCAAAGTATTTTATTTCAGTTTAAAAGTAATTACCAAGAAGTATTTTCAAAGTATCATGTGTGATAGGTTGAGATGGTTCATTAGGACACAAATCACTCAACTCCAATTCATTATCATGAACATCATCTTGAGCCTAAACGTAATGAAATATGATATAATTTATAGAATGTACTTAATATAAACAATCTTGACAGTTTTACCTTTCTAGCATAAATATGAACAACATCGTTCTTATGAAAAAGTGCGAGTTCAACATCTTTATCAAGTTTAATACATTCATGAACACATTCAAAATTAATGACTGGAGTATTCATCGGCAGCATATACTCCGAAAATTGTTTTACTTTAAGAAAATAATCACTAGGATGTGCATCTTCCAAATCTAATTCACAAATTACATGTGATATGACGTGTTCAACACTACTTCCGACTAATTAAAAACAAATAAAAAGTTATCCATAGCATAGGTAAAATACGCATTTATAAAAACTAAAATCATAAGCAGCATACCATCACAAGTAAATATAATTGGTGTTTTCCTAATTGGTTCACAGTGAACTATAAATTTAGTACTGGTATTCTGATGCAGATTATTTTCAAACTTTGAGCACACTACTATACCTTCATTAGTGCTTGAATCAGTATAAACAAATTTTCCTTAAATTGAAAATTTTAAATTATTAACAAATTATACTTAATCAAAAATAAGTGGTAAAAACTAAAAAGTACATACTTCTAACTTCCTTGACCATTTTATAAAATGCTTCCATGTCAGGATCATAAAATACTGAAGGTCGTTTTACTAGACCAACATTTTCATATGTTAAACTTTTACATGCCTGAAATATATTTTAGGTAAATAAAATTATTTTAATAAAATTAATATTAATAATTATTTACTTTTGATTCTTTTGGAGTCAAAGAGCTTCTAGGCGGTAACGGTGGAGGTGAATTGATAGGTGTTTTTATAACAGCAGCATAAATTGGATCTGATGATTGAGAAGAGACTGATGGAGAATACATATAATCAAACGGGTCATATGTAGCATATAAAGACTCATTTTTATCTACTATAAAATATAAATATAAACATAAATAATGATATCACATGTTTGAAATATTTAGATAAATATACCTTGGTCTTCTTCAGTAAAACTGATGTGTGATTTTCCATGGAGAAGTGGATCAAAATCTTCAAGAACACTAGTTCTAACATTTGAACATTTTTCCTTAGGATTTTCTATACTATCAAAAAAGTTTAAATCAATGAGATTATTGTTGTTTTGTTTTTTTATGAGATTTGGAGCAAAAATTTCTTGTTTCATCCCAACTAGTGAAGTCTGTGTTTGTGTAAGTGTATTTGAACTGCTTGTTAATTGTTGAGTATGAGCGACATTATTTGCAGACCAGCTACTGATGGTTTGCCCTTGCCAGAAGGTTTGAGGAGGAACTGTCATTTGGTAACCAGTAGGATATCCAGTAAAATTGTTTGGAGAGAAATAACCTTGATACAATACATCTAAGTTTTGTTTAAGATCATGTGACCCACTAAATTGATTTTGGTTTGAATTAACATTTGACGTGTTTGTACCAACACTTAAGTTCTGGAATGTTGAATTACTATTACTGGTATGAGGCTTTTTATTCCTATAACACAAAAGAGTTAGTTGTCAATAAACAGATTTCTTTTATACATACTATAATTTATAATTACATTATTATATACTAAATCAGAACGTATTTATTGCATAGTAGTGGTGAGATTCATACCACTTTATCACACCTCAAGCTATTCTCAAATATCTGTCCAGTAATTCATCATTTTTTTGTATTGTTTGAACACAAAGGATTAAATAGAAAAGAAAAAATGAAAAATCAATTAACATTAGGATATACAAAAAAGTATTTTGTCTAGAAAGATTACTTGGAAAAATTAAAATCATAACAGGATGTTTTATGATGTTCAAAACCAAACATAAGTAATCAGAAATTAATTAATTTTATTAGCATAGAATAACGAGGTGTAGATAATTTGTGATTTCTCAAACCAAACTAAAATATTTTTAATATTATACTCATCATATTCAGATTAAAATATGTACATATACAGCTATAAAAAATATTTAGTAACTTTTTACCCATCTAAAAAATTAAATGGTTCCAAATTGTTCATGAGATCATTGATTGGTGGTGAGTCAAGGCTAAATAAATCTTTGATTGAATCATCAGTACCACTTTTTGGAATGACTGTAGTATTACGGCGCGGTGGTGGTTTTATACGTGGTAATAATGGTTCACCTAGAAAATTAAAAATTAAAAATTAATTATACTTAAATAACTTGCAAAAATATAAAATCATTAGACTAAAACAAATTATAGTACCTGTGTTAAATGATCCTGGTCTAGGACGTGATCTAGATAAGTCATTACAGTTAACTGTTTTTTCTAAAAAAAAATTAATTAAAACACAAAATTAAATTTCTAAGCAACTTTAAAATAAGTATGTATTACTTAAACAATAAATTAATGAGAACAGTGTCATATAATATTGTAATTATTTCTTTTCTAAACTCATAATTATTTTTAACTGTTAAAATGTTTTAACAGTTAACATTATAAAATTAATAGCTTATTAAAAAAAATAATAACTCTAATCTGTGTAAAAATAACAAATAGAATGTCATTATCAAAAGTAATAATAATTACTCTGATAACTCGATACTTATCAAATTAGAATGGATTTATTTCATAATAACTGGTAGTTATTTTTTTACTTAAATTTTTTAACATCTACAATAAAAAATTATGTTTAAATATTTTTTAATAAATATATGAAATATAATTTAACAAATTTTTAAAAAAAAACCTAAAAATACAATCATTAATATTGATATAGATATAGATTTGTTCGTAATAATTTGATTGTAAATTCTACATCAAACTATAAGAAAAACTTTTTTTTTTCAAATATTTATACATTTATTGCCTGAGTATTACTAATTGATATATGATCAACAAATTCATGCTGTCTAATGTATTAAATTTTAATAGAAATTTAATAGGAATGGCGCTTATAATTATATAGAAACTATTTAACTAATATTTTCTGTTTTGAATATTTATTATTTATATACAAACCTGTAATAGACATTGAACGTGTCTGAAAAGTAGATGTAGATACTACAGTTTTTTCACAACATGTTGAAGATGCAGATTTCAACTTTTGATTTCGAAACTCTTCAAGAGCTAAGGTTTCCAAACTTAAAGCTTGGGCTTTTTCAAGATCTTCTTGGAATCTTCTATCATAATCTGGTTTAGCTGTAGACTTCATGTTGAGGAGTTTAAAACACTAAAATACATAATATAAAATTAACAAAATAACAATTAATAACTTATTTAATAAAATACTATATAGAATTAACATTTAAATTGCAATTATAGAGTACTAATCATACACAAATGATTTAAACAGACTATTTTCTTAAAATACTTAACAGTAATGATAAATACTAACTGAAACAGATTGGATAATAATTTTAATCCCAACTTTATGAATGAATGAATTTCAAAACAAAATATACAAAATTAAGTAACATAAAGTTATTAACACAAGTAATACAGACAAATAAAATTTTTTTTATATTTGTCAGTATACAACATAGAATTTTTTTAATACATATAAAATATGTTATTAAAAATTAGGTCCCAGTGGAAAAATGTATAGTATTTATTATCACAGCTGTGAATACAGACATCTTGTATGTAATTTATGAAATATGGTACAAATAACTTTAAGGAATAACTTTAACATATTTAAATAGATAATGGAAAAATTATATAAATTATGCACTAAGAAAATTTTTTTTTAATTCATAACTTTTACTTATATAATTTTTAAGTCATATTTTAAAATTATGAAAAATTATCTTATTAGACAGTGAAATACAATTTTACTAAAATCTATCAAACCTAAAATATACAGATAATTCAATGTATATTTAGTTATTCAAATAGTTTCTCCCTAATAATTTATAATCACCATACTCATAAAAGTATGATAGAAGGGTACTCTGTTATTTAAAGCAAAATTTAAATTATTGAATGTATAAATTGAGTGTGCACTTTTTATCATGTAAATTTTATGCCAATGCCAAAATAATTAACTGCATCCTACTAAAGCACCAAATATGAATAAGTAAATAACTAAATTATAAACAAATAATTAAATACATACAGAATAATAGTTTAATTATCAACCCAAAAATAAATTTATAAGTTTTAAATTAAATTTTAATATTTTAAACTTTGAAACATTTTCTTTGACTTAAAATTATTTTAAATTACTTTTATAAGGTATTGTGAGTTTTAAGAATCAACATAATAAAAATGACAACTTATCGTATATTTTAAAATTACAAAACGGAATATATTTTTGAAAATATTTATAAATATTTATATAATGTGTAAAATGCAAACATACAATATTGAATTAATAGTTATTTTTTAAAGTTATTCATATACAATTTAAGTTCAGATAAATTAAGTAGTATACAAAATTAATTTATAATTTCAATAGGAAAAAATATTAAGAAAAATAACAATATTACAACATGCAATTCTTTCAAAAGTATTACAAATTCTTAGAATTTCTAATTAATAACAACTACCTATCTCAGTTAAATGAAATATTCTTCTAGAGACTTTAATATAAGAATATTTATCATTAACTTCTTGTAATAATGTAGTTCCAAACACTTTATCAGATTACGATGTTCAGCTGATTAACATAGTTATTTTTATTAATTTATCTCTAAAGTAAACCAATAAATTAAGTGCCTTACAAAATTACAAAATAAATATTAAATTCAATACTTGGCAACATATTATGTCAGAGTTATTCAAAATTGAAATTGACAAAATATTCTAATTATACGTCTAATACACATGATAAAATTCAAAATAAAATAATGATTTATTTTTTAATTACCTAATTACTATAATTTAACTACATAATAACAAAGTTAATATTAGTAGAGACAAAAAAGATAGCATATAGGTACCTAACCATTAAAATTGTTAGTTAAATATTTGAACAATTTAAAACATTGATAATTATTTAATAATTAATTGGATAAATGTAATATGTATAGTTAATATAAAATAAAGCAACACTTATAAAATACTAATCATTAATAGTAAAAAGTTTGAAAAATAATTAAATAATGTTTAGGTATCTATATATCTGTAAATTTAAAATTCAGTTTTGTTAAATTAACAATATTACAAAAGAAAATTTTGATAAAAAAAAACCAACATTTTTACACTTCTAAGATTTTTATTAGTTCTTATCAAATAAAATGCATGTAAAAAAAAGTACAAATATAAATATATGCAATAACATTTAGGTATATCATTTTTAATTTACAATGGCTACAAATGAATAGTATCAACTCAAAGACTTTAAATTACAATATAAATAAATTAAATAAAAAATATAAAAGCAATTAAATTAAATAACATACCATAGTATAATTGAATACACTATTCTAAATAGTGTTTAAAATATAATATACATAAATGTGCACAAAAAAATATATAAGTACGTCAATAACAACGATTTTGTAATGTATGATATTAATGATGGGCATTAAAAAAAGTCGTTAGCACATTAAGATCTTTACTTACTTTTTCTGTACACAAAATATGCGTTAACAGTGAATGAATGTATATGTTTGGTCAACTGACCAATAAGACAATGAAAATCATCATTACTCGACGTTCAATAAGCAATTCGATGCAAATTAATTATAAGCGTTTCGAAGCAAATTTTGTAATAACTAATGACAGTAATAACAATAAAAAAAAAAAAGGGAAAAAATATCACAACATTAAAAATATTAAACACAAAAATACCTACACTATCAATTTTATTAAATTTATTATTGTGTTCTTGAATAATTGTTATCATTGTAACAAGTATGAAGTAAGTAACGGTTGTCAATGTTGTTACTGGTTAGTGGTTAAGATTTAAGAACCTTGATACCGTATTCCATTATATTAACATTGATTCTTAATAGGTACTTTAATAATAATTAGTATTTAGTATTTAAAATCATTGATACTTAGATCGTTAAACTCAAAAGAGATTAAATAAATAAAATAGATCACTTAAAATGTATTCTATCATTATATTATAATATTATAAAACGTTTGTGTACTGTGAGGGGAGCAAATATATATATATATATATATATTTAAAAAACATAGAAGTAAATTCATGAATTTGAGAAATAAATATATTTTTGTCTTGGGTGGGGACGGCATATTTTAAAGGGCCTAGGGCGGCATCTGTTCTAAATCTGACACTGGTTTTGATAAAAAATTTCGGGGACTTAAAACATCCTTGTTTATTTTAACTTTTAAGTCATAGCATAGAATAGTATTATGACAATAATTATACAATATAAATGACGTTATACTAATATTAATATTAATATATTAAGTATATTAATATTATTAGGATTATAAATTGATACAATTCATTAATTAACTGAACTTTATAAAAATAATTTGTTTTGATCTGTTGGACATATTGGCTAAGTTAAAAATGTTAATTTCAATCTAGTAAAAAACGTTAAAATAAGTACGTGTTTTATTTAAAAATCACAAATATTTTTTTTAAATCTGTTAAAATATCAAAAATTTAAAAATCACCATCACAGATGTAAGAGAATTGATTTTCAAGAATTATTTTATGTATTAATATTTAATTAATTCCCAAAGTTCAGACTAGATAATTAGCATTACCTAGAAGCAGTGGCGTAACTAGGAAAAAATCTAGGTGGGGTAAAATAATTTATCATTATCAAAACCTTGTACATTTGTATTGTTGGATTATCTGGAAGAGGGGTAAATGATACCTTTTAGGTACTCTAATTAGGGGAAAGTAAAAATTTGAAACATTTCACTTTCAAACATTGATATTTCCCAATTCCCATTGTAATTTTTGTTAAATTTGTGCATTATTTCGCTCATAAAGACTTCTTTTTACTCATTTTAATTCTATATATAATATATATCCATATATATATTATATGGATTAGTGGTTTAAAATAAGCTATAGACACTCTTAAGTCTCAAAAAATATAATAATATAAATTTTATTTTAAACGATCCAATAATCATTAATTTTTGAGTGCATTATAAATGTCAAACAAAGAAACATTTATTTTAATAATATATATGGGTGGATTAGATAAAAGATATCGAATATAGCCATATTATACGACGACAGTTATTTTGTTGAGGTCGATAAGACATTCGTTTAGAAATTTTTGTGGTTACCTTTAGTAGCAACTTCTGTTACAAATAATTATTACAATCGCGTTTTGACCCATGATGATCGCAATCTTCATAATTATTTGACAATAATATGCCTGAAATTTACTGCTATGTTGAAGCCTGAAAATAATAACAATGTTTACCTGATTTTATAAATAGTATAATATGAAAATTTTTAAAACCATAAAACCGAAATTTATTTATATAATGATCAGTTTAATTAAAACTATCGTCCTTGTTAATCTTATTCAAAACAATAATTTAATTTAATTTTTTTTTTTACTGCCGATTACCTACGAAATACAACTATATAAAAATGGAGGGTTGCTATAATATTTTTCAACGGTTTTATAGATTACGAGTATATGTTTTATAAGTTATCAACGATTTTTATATGTAAGAACTATTTTTTTAAGGTTTAGATAAGTATTTTACGTATAAATTTTAATTAGATAAAATTATGATAATTTTTAAGAAGCAGACTTACTGTTAAATTTATAGAACGTGTTAGACATTTCGACTATTTTTATCTTCGTTAAATCATTTCAGTGGTATAGTTTAACCTTTATTAATGTACATAGAGACCTTAAACTTTAAACACTAATTCAGCTGGATGGAAAAAGTTACTTCTCTAACTTATTGCTTTACATCCAATACCTCTCACATCGTCAGAGTTCAATATCTATTAAATGTAAGTAATCTTCGTTCTTCTTACGTTATCCCTACTTAATAGAAAGCAAAAAAAATGCTGTTCTAATTCCCGGACCAATAATGCAAATTATTTTTTCTCGCTAAATCTAAGTGAATTCCCAACGTAAGACAAATATTATAAATATGTATGTTTCAGAATTTTCAGACGGCATTTACAATTTACATTTTGCTACCATATAAATACGAACATTAAGAATGAACATTAAACACTTTTTAATGTTTTTTTTTTTATTATTATTCGTTTATCAATAATATCTAATATTAGAATTGGAATCACTGGATATTTATAGAATTGAGTTTAAGTAATTTTTTTCGTAATAGCTGATAAGGTATTCCCTGCTTCAATAAATAAAAATAGATTTTAACAAACGTATACAATAATAATAATAATAATAATAAAAACAACACTTATATTAATGATTGATTATTATTTATTACTATTTAGTATTTACTATTTAATACCTTTGACTATTTGGATTACAATTTCAGTTTCGATTTCATAGTTATAATTTATAATGACATATAAAATGGTTTTATAAAAATAATACTTTGTAATTCTAATTTTGATTTTGATTATAAAAATATTAAATAAAAATCAACATTTCCAAGTTCGTACAATGTATTAGTAATTAGTATAATATGCGTTAAAAATAAAATAATAATAATAATAATATAAAATGTAAAATAAAAGTTTCACCTTCGAACTTTTAAAGATCTGTTATTCTGTTACATGAAACAAATTATTTTATAACTGAAAAAAATTTTATTAATTTATTTAATTTTTTAGTAGGAGGTACTTAAATAAGGCTTTAGGTTTCTTTAGAGGTCAATGTTAGGTAATAAAAAATTAATGATTCAGTTTCAATTCCTAAACGATGGTGTATGCATTTTCGTATAATAGGTAACCGGTACCAATATCAATCCATATTACATATTTTAAAATAAAAATGAATATTAAAAAATAAAAAAAAATAAATATTATTTTTTGCATTTTTCTAATCTTTAGTGTTTTGCATATCTTGAATTTTAGTATGAGTGTTCATTTAAGCACTAAAAATCAACTTTTTTTAGTGTTACAAAAGAAATTTATTTGTCTAAACTGGTGTAAAATCACCTCGCACAGAAATATTAAATCATATCAATAGTATGATGTAAAAACCCCAACACATTTTCTTTACATAGGTTTAGGCGAACAAATTTCGAATAACTATCGAAGTATCGAACCCTTTAATAGTAATAATACTAATAATAATATAAATTATAAATACGTCACAACATTATATTTATTATATTGTTATACATACATCAGAAAAAAGAAGTTATAGAATCCCTTAATAAGTAATTCATAGGCAACTAAATGTGTATAGTATTGGGGTTATCATGTTATCAGAAATTGATAAATGATAAAGCTAAACGTACTTGATCGTCGGAACTCGAGAGATATCTCACAGTAGTCGGTAATACTGTATTACATTCTAGTCAGTAGTCAGTTACTCAGTGTCTCAGTCTATGCTTCACAGTTACACTGTACACAACTACTGTCAGGAATGACGAACATAATTAGCAAAAGCCAGTAAACCATTTAAACTCATGATTCGGTGAAATAATTCAAACTATCATGGACTTTTACTTAAGGGTACAATAGACTTTGAAAATAAATCCGGATGTTTATTGGTAGGTAATCTTACTTGCTATCTGTTTTTTAATGTTTTTTATTGAATTTTGTCATATATAATCAAATTGTATAGGTTTTGTTTAAAATGAGCAGTACTTTACAAACAAATGACGACAAGTCTGTAACAAATTATAATCAAAATTTAGAAAAACTGAATGACTTAAATTTGCAAGAAGAAAATGAGGTTTCTGAACAGGGCAATTGTACGCCCACACTTGATTATCTTCAGGTACCTACCATAAATGGAAATATACTTTAGCTTGATATCAATTTTTTTTTTCATATTTCATTGTTTTTAGTCTATTGTTGAGGAATTGTATACATTTAATAAAAATTCATTAGAAAATAATACTGAAAAAGTATCATATAACAAAGAAATTCTCAGTGAAAAGGTTAAACAAGTATTAACGTTGATGAAAACAAATGAAGGTAATAACATTGGCACTTTTTGTAATGCAAGCTATATATAGACCTTTCTTAAACTTTCAGAAGCTGCAGTTGCTGAAAATAAAGCACAATATTTTTTTTTACTGGGTAAAACTTGGAGTGTAACACAACCAGTAAATGAAGAATGTATTAGTATATTGTCTAAAGCAGTAAAACTCAATCCAACACACTTAGAAGCCTGGAATTCACTTGGTGAATGTTTAGTACATTTAAAAAGGTTTTCTGAAGCCAAATATTGTTTCCTTGCCTCATTAAAACACGTAATTAATATATTATTACTAAAGCGTGGATTTAAATGTCCATAAAAAAACAAAACAAAAATGCCTTTAAAAATTTTAAGTTTATTAGTTTTATTGTGATTAATGCAAACCTTAAATAAAACTTACCATAGTCAGGCTCGTGAGAAAAGTAAATCTAAAACACATCTAAGTTAATGAATTTTTCACTCACTTGAAATGCTATTAACATTTGCGTCAGTTGCTGCCGTCACTATACTTATAAAAAATGGTTTACCTCACTTATTAGCCAGAATATATACATATATATATATATATCTACTTGCGTATAACAAAAATGTTGTTCATCAGAACTTTGTTTAGTCATTGTTACTTTTATCTTTTACATAGGTAAAAACATCATAGCAATAAAATAAAATAAATGAAACAATATTAATAATACCTGATATACTTATTTTGTTTGTAGCAAGATATTTTTAATTAAATTTTATCCATTTTTATAAAATAAACAAACAGTTCATTCAATAAATAAAAAATTCTAAAAAATGCTAAATAAGTTTTATAATGTATGAAACAAATTTTGTGCTCAAAAAGCGAAAACTAAGTATTAAAAAAAAATATGCAATTTGTATTTAAATCCATGATATAGTTGTAGTAAATTACATTGTTTTAAATGAACTTTTATGTTTATTTTTATATTTCAGGGTAAATGTAAAGTCATTTTGAGAAATCTATCGATTATTATGCGGGAGGCTCAGTTGTTAACTAGTGAAAATGTTAAGGAAAACCTGAATGCAGGCATTGAGTATGCTAAAGAAGCTGTTGAATTAGACACTAATGATGGTGAATCTTGGGCAATACTTGGAAATGCTTATCTTTCCTTATTTTTTAGAAGACAAGAAGATAAGCTTCTTAGACAATCCATCAACTCTTTTGAAAAAGCTGTGAGTCTACATTAATTGTGTATACTTAAATTAATTATTTAAAATTTTGAAAATTATATTTAGCTTAAAGACCCTATAGCTGTCAAGAATGCTGATCTTCATTTTAATAGAGGCGTTGTAAGTGAGGCTTGTTGTTAAAGTGTAATTAATTTATTAATAATCAGATGTAATTTATCATTTAGGCTTTAAAATATGGAGAAATTTATACTGATGCTTTATTGAGTTTTGAACAAGCTTCAATATTGGATCCAATGTGGACTACAGCTAAAGAAACTTTGGAAGATCTTGTTAAATATTTGACCTCGACACAAACATTATATCAACGTAAGGGTCAGGTAAAAAATAAACGACTGCAACAAATGACAGAGGTACTATTATACAATATATTTAATGTGTATTATTTTAGTTATTATTTTATTTAATCTCATAATCATTTATAAATCAATTTTAATTATACTCCATTTCAAAAGAGAACATACTGTGCGGCAGACCAGTTAATGTTAGATAATGCACATCTCCCACCAAGTACCGCCAGTCAAACAAGCGTGCTACCAGTGAGTGTTTGTTATGAACTGATAAACATCTGGTATCAAATATCACAGCCACCAGTTGACTTTTGCGCTAACCGTTGTAATATTTACTTTGACATCCATCATTGCTGGTGAAATATTACAAATAATTAAAATCAATGTATTGGATAATTTTGGACTATAACTTTTGTGCACATCCATTGCAACATTTTAGTAAAAATGGGAGAAATTGTATTATTGGGCTGCCACTGGGCATTAGTTACTATGCTCGAAATTGATATGTTCTCTTCTGAAATGGAGATGGACTATAGTATTAAAACTAATCTAGTTACTAGACCTAAAACTCGACCATAATTTAAACAATAATAATAAATAATATTTATTTTTTTTATTATTATTTTCAATATTAGTCTTTAAACTCCAGCTGTTTGGGATTGTACAACAATAAAATTAAAACAATTAAAGGCCATGTAATGTTGGAACACATTCCATTATCTAAACTTCAAACGGGTTTTAATGCTAATAAAGTAGTATGTGGTCGAGTAGTATGTGTTGTATACAACCAGGAGCCCGTTCCTTAGTAAGTACAATTAATAATATTAAAATTTATGTATTTTTATTAAAACAAAATTAAAATGTTTTTATTAGTACGTTCTGCTTGGTGGATAAAGATTTATCATGTGTTGTTGTATCTGTGTACAACCTGGCTCAAGGTAGAGGACCAATCATAGGAGACTCTGTGGCTATTCCTGAACCTTATTTAACTAATATTGATGCAAAATATTTAAAACAGGTTTATATTTTTTATCAAATCTAATATATTGAATTGTCTTTTATTCATTTCTTTTACTATTTTCAGACGTTCCAGTACCCTAGCATAAGAGTGAACCTTCCTTTAACCATGGTTGTGAATAAAAAAAATATAAGTGCAGAATGTGTGTCTCAACCACAGTTTTTATCTAAACAATTTTAACAATTGTTTTTATTTTCTTACACCATATATTTTGTATAGTTCATCATTATATTCATTATTATGAAATTGAATTTTATAAGCTTAATTTAACATTGTCAACAATAATTGTAAATACTTAAATTATTAGTGAACTACTTTAATTACATAGAAGACCTTCCATCACTAATTTTTTACTATTCATTTTATTTATTTCTTTTTTATATTTTATTTATACTTTTTTTACGCTAAAAAAAATTTGTTATTAATACAAAAAAATAAAATAAATCTATATTATACCTATTAACAATGATATAAAATCTTTTTTAACTTGTCAACTAAAATGCTAACTTAACATTTTAGTAATATCTAGATTTTCATTTGAACATTAAATTGTAAATTCATTATGTTATTTTGATTTTAAAATATACAGAGTTTACTTTAAATTTTATTTCAGATTAATATTTGTTATAATAAAAATAAAAAATTTTATTAAATCAAACATTTCACTTACTTTTTGATTCTTAAATAATAAAAAAAAAATCTAATAAATTACTTAGAAATTGGTCATTTTTATAGCAAATTTATAAAGCTATATTAACCAACTGAATAACACACCCACCATAATATTATTATTCAAACTTATTGGTGGATTTAATTTTAATTTTAGATTTGATATTTTAAATAATATTTAACTATTACCACTTGATGTAATTGTCATTGTTATAATTTAAAGTACAGTGTATAACATATACATTTTATATTAATTGAAAATAGGCTCAGACTCCAAATAAAGTAAAATATGTAATTACTTATAATTGGTTATTAGTTGTAAAAATATGATAATAAATAATTTTTTATAATTCTTTTTTATTGTTTATTTAATGTACAAACACATTTATAATAAAAGTTTAACTAAATATAAGATGATTAATGGGAACCATATATTTTTAAATTGAACAGTATTTGGTTATTTTTTACTGAAAATGAAATTTAATTTTCAAAGTAGTTTGTAATTGCATGGCATTTGAAACATTAAATTTATTAATTGTGAAACAATATGTTAGAAAATTGGTGTCTATTCTCTTGAATATAGTAAAAACTCTAAAAAATGTCAGTTTCTTATCAGTCGCTCTGTATATAGTATATTAGTAGATTGGTCTCATTGATACTGTACAATTTTTTTTTTATTCCATACCACTAATAATAATTAGCAAAGTTTTAAGTTACACCAAAATGTATTTAAATACTACTATATTTATGTGATAATATTCAAGACTAATATAGATAAGTTTATGTATTTTTACCAATACAATTTATAAAAATAAACGTTATTATAGCGTAACATATTTATACACATGTTTATATCTGTTAATTTTAAATAAAATACGCTTTATATTTCTTGGGAATTTAAAAAAACATTAACTGGTTACTTACTAACCTAGAAATATTAGAATTAAAACGAGTAGATACCTCTAATTTTTTCCCTAATCAATTATCAATAAAGCCGTTAGTATAAATACCAGTTAAGGATAGGAATGATAATTGCACCTAAAATCGCATATAAGAAAAAATAACTGGATTTCAAAAAAAATTATACAACAATTGTACCAGAAAATATACAATCTATTTATAATTACTTTTTTTTTTCACAATTTGCATAGAATTGTGACAATTGAGAAAATGTTATTATTAACTTTGATAGATATCTTTTGTAGTAGATTGGATCTAATTGAAACTTTGAAGAGGTCAAAATTAAAAATTTAAACATGCCTATTAAAATTTTAAAATTATAATTGTTTGATAACCTTAATTATCAAAAAGTCAGCTATCTTGGCTCCGAATAGTTTTTTATTGAAGTCAAATTTAACAAATCAATTACAATACTCAATCAATAAAAAAGTTTACAGCAGAGTTGTTATCTAGTTTCATACTTATTTAAAAAATATATTATTGAAAACAAGATTACACACTTTGTAGTAGAAATCGATTAGGTTCACGCGTCAGATCGAAGAATAAAACACTACTTTGATACGATTTAAATGAAAAAAATAAATAGTAATTAAGCTTAAAAAAATGTTTGTCCCTCAAAAAGTTTCATACCTCTCAATCATGTCAAATGTTTAATTCGACGGATTGTTCTTTCGCAAAAAACCAAGAGAACAAATCAAAATAAACTATTAATATACTACTATTTTACGTCGTTGTTTACACGTTGACGACGGACCATAATAATTATCTTTAATTGATATAAGCTGTAATGACTAACGGCGGGCACCACTAATTGAAATATATTCCAATGATTTGTTAACAATTAACATAATATTATGTTGGTTAAACCGGTAGTTTTGAATTCCAATAACATTGGTTGAAAAATTATTGCCCTAGCAAAGAAAACAGAAATCAATAGGTACCTAGGTAGTAAACAGTAATGATTAAAATGTAAATGTTTAACTACTCTGAGTATATTTGTTTGTGATATTATGAAATACGTTTTTTCAATAGTTCTATTGCCATGCCTGGTTCATACGACGATCACTGGCTAATATATCTACGGTTTACGGACTAAACGTGGCCGTACAAGATATAACTATGTATACACTTTCCAACAAACGGTTATATTATTATTATCGGTCAATGTCGTCAAAGTTTCATTGCTGTAGCCTGTAACCAATGATTCATCGTTTCCGTTCGATATTAATGGTTGTTAAAATGTGATGTTACAACAACGTTATTTGTCCAACTTTCTATAAATAAGTACTTATTATATTCGTAATAATTTTTCAAACCCCGGGCTTCGAATTAGGTCCGGTAATTTAATAAATTATTTGTTCGCTATTATTAAACTCGTAAACATTTTTATTTGCAATCATTTCCCAGAATGTGTTAAATAATTTCATAAATTAACCGCGGTTTATATGTAAACGGTGAGTATCTACGACTTCATACTAATCTATAATAATTTATTATATTAGTATTTAATGGCTAAATATTTATGAATAATAACAGAAGTCGACAACTACCTAATACCTATATAGGTACTAGGATATTGTAATTTTGATACAAGTGTGAAGTGACCTATGCCACGAAAAATAGACTATTTTATAACCGATTATATTTTTGGGGCTGTTACATGATAGGCTCGTCTTACATTTTTACATGGAAAAAAACGCAACGAGACTGCGCTAATAAAATGCAAGTGTTGTCTTTTTAAAAATGTCCAATACATTATTTAAAAATATAAATACATGTCAAAATAAACATTTGTGTTTTCCCATTAGATATCCCATAAGATAAGGACATCATTTTTCAAAACCGATATAAATGTCTCATAAAAACTTTCAAAAAATTCTCTAAAAAATAGTCGATAAAAGTGAAGTTAAATATAATACATGCATTAAAAAATAATAAAATTACTTAAAATACTAAACAAATGGAAAAAATTTCAAAATATATTTCACCTTTAAAATATCTGATACATGAAATGAATAATGTACCTACTTGGAATTCATAATCCTAGAATACTCAAAAAAATACACTTAGAATAATTGAAATCCAGACCCTAGTCGGCCTAATCGTGACTCGACTCGTATAATTTGTAGATACCTATAAATAAATATATTATTATTATAGATACCAAATAATGTTTAAATCACATCGGACTTACGACATTTTAAATATAAATTATCATGGTCTGAAACTTACATTATGTTTATAGTTTATATACTATTTAGTATTTACTATGTAGATTTATACTTATATGTACCTAAATTGTATATAATGATATAAATCAAAACTTAATAAATAATGATCAATAATAATTAATTGCTGCAGACTGGTTTCAGTAATAAACATATCAAATTTTACATGATTCGGCTACCTGCGCACACTTAATAATTTTGTTTTACACAATTTTAGTCGTTGGGGAGGCATGTGTGTGTGCAAAAAAAATCGGATGTCACGCGTAAAATTTCGGCACGAACAATATTGAAGGTACTTCCCTATAACAGTATTAAATATTTTCTACTCCCACCGAAAAAGAACACAAGAAAAGGTTACAAAAACTAAACTCATCGAATCGTGACGTGTTTTTCGGAAACCCATAATTTAAATTAATTTTAAGAGGGCTCCGCGATACACGTATGTTTCTATATATAATTTAGTAGAAATACCTACATACGCGTATAATACCTAATGTGGTTATTAATTCGTTGTCACGTCGATTTTCACACGAGTAAAACTCCACTATTACGCACCATAATGTATAAATATAATATACATCACAGTTACGCGGGCTATCGCAATGTACCCATGTGTAATATAATATGATATTATGTGTTTCTATTATATCCAATACCTATATTTATTATTTAAATATATATACACACTAAAACATATACGTTATCCGATAATCTAACGATAATGACATAAAATTTGTATTTTTCGGGGGGACAATATTTTTTTCGATCACCGCCGAATATTGTCATAACCTATCATTACTGTGCCCACACACTCTTTCGAGTATGTATATTGTACACGACGACAAAAGGCATTTTATTGTTATACAGTTAATAATATAAGTATATATTTATAGATATATCGGAACTACTCAGCCCTCGGGTACCGGAATGTATATACAATACACATACACAATATTTTAAATATACTTGGTTTAACGTAGTAGCAGGTACCTATTCACAACCACATAACATGCATCCGGTTCACATGGTCCTATACGCACTACGCAGTAACCTCTGCATAGAAGTATATGGTATTAGTATATTATAAAATAATACTATAATAGTTCCTCCGGTCTTCCGCGCGACACACCACCCAGTACAAATAAATATCTACGTCATAATTAACCCCCATAATACAGTAATTATTTACACGGCAGTGACAGGTATCTATACCTAATGTAGATACTTATAGTATTTTCCGTAAGGCAGTCATGGAGTTTCTATACAGCACGTTAGAAGCAAATAGTAATACGAAATCACGGTTTACGGCAGCCGAGTCCTCGAAAACCACGAAAAGTCATATCATGTATATTTTAAATTTTAAGTAGTGTAATGAATGCATTTATAATTCAGCTTATGTTAACACGATAGTAGACCATAGAAGATGTATACGTATATACAGATAATTGAAGGGCTTGATGAGGTGCTAAAATCCACCAAATATTGATGAGAATATGATAAAAAAATACATGATCGACATTTTGATTGGAAAATAGATTGGCAGAAAAAAATTTGGTAAATCGGAAACCGCAAACGGAAAATGAAAATAAACGGGAATATTGTCAAAATGGTTTTTTTTTAACAATAATTTGTTGAATATCACTTTTATTTTTAAATTTTAACTATGAAGTAATTTCGAGTTACGAGTATTTTAAAATGTAATACAATATGTATAACTACTTATATATGTCATTCTATAGATTTGCATTTAGGACAAAAATTTAAGAAAATTAAATTTGATTAAAATGAACCTACATTTTTTTAATATATAGCTGTTTAATATGATTTTGCCTCGAAAATAATTAACAAAAAAAATACAATGCTATCGATGTATTTCAGTTTTGAATGTTTTGATACCTTACTTCGTCGACCACTCGACATTGGCTGCGTACTTCAATTTATGAACTAATCTGCACCAGAAATTGGCGATATATTACCGTTGAATTTGATTTATAACTTTTGAATATTTTTAAATGAGGTTCAAACTACTCTCTAAACTTTCATGATAACTTTAAAAATGGTCACTAGAACTTTAGTCAAAATGTGTTGAGTACTTTTAGATTTTGAGGTTATATAAGTTAAAAATCTAAGGACATTGCTATTTGTTATACACTTGAAAAATAAAAATATTAAATATTATTTTATTTTATTCATAAAAAAATTCCGCATAGTGGTTTAGATAGTCTTATCATTAACCAATGGGAACTCATATTTAAACATACAAACAAAAAAATTCAATTTTCCATATCCAAAATGAAGAGCCACCTTAAAGCAACCTATTGGGGTTGAAAAAAGAAGCTAAAATTAAAAATACACCGCCTACGTCTGAAATTATTGATATATATATCAGAGGTGACCAAACAGTCGATCGCAAACGATTTCAAAGTCCATCGTGTTAGAATTTATTTTTAAGCTACGCACACGAAAATTAATTTTGGTGATATAGTATCTTAATAATAAAAAAACTTTTTTTCGAAGTTGACCCACAAATGTGAAGTATATTTTAGTAGATCGCGACCAAAAAAGTTTAGCCATCCCTGATATATAATATTATGATTATTATGTAAAAGGTAAATTGTATTTTAACCGATTAATTAGTTTTCGAGATAAACGTGTTCAAACATACAAACATTTTAGCTATAAGAGTAACTTACAAATATATAAATTTATACATAGGATTATGGAAGAAATTTTCTAACATAGATAAGTAAAGAAAACAATGTAAATAATAGCTACAACCTCCTCCCCACCACAAATAATTTGATCTAAGTTGCGTATTTTACTTATAACGACAAAAATCGTTTCTATACATACAGATATTTGAGACGGTGGATTAAAATGTAATAAATAATAATAGAACAATATATATTTACATTTTGATGCATTATAATATTATTACGTGTATGTGTGCGTATGGGACTATTTCCAAAGTATGCTCCAAATGTAGCAGTTGCTGCACAGATTATTAAGTGTGGATGGTTCGAAGTAAACCGGATGTGAGAATTATATAGCTAAAGTGATGACGGGTCATACAATGAAAGATATATTTAATGTTTACAAGAAAGAGTAATGTTTATAATATAGTATCTCCCATCTCCTGTGATTTCCGCAGGGGGTAGTTGTTGAATGGCGGTATAGACATACAACGATTTTAAGTTTTGCTGCATGAAAAACATACTATAGATTCGGCTTCGTATTAATCTGCAGGTAGGTGGTCAAATGCAGGTAAATATATAACTGCTAGTTAACTGCCAATACTGCCATGTATAGGCGTAGGTATACCTAACCGATTCGATGTATGTTTAAATCACGGCAAGTATTACCTGTGGCGTCGTATGGCTATTGAATGCAGAGATCTTCTTTCTTTTAGGGGAAGCGAGGGGTTGCGATCTCAAGGTTCAAATACATAAAAACGTACTCAAATATATTGTATACCTACCTATTGCAAGACTGGAAAAACATTTTGATTTTTTTTATCTACCCCGTATGACATGACGCTTTATATCCGTCACGGTGTATACAATATATATTATCATTAAAAACGATGATTGTTACAAAATCTTCAATGTGAATAACTGTACCTATCCAGAAAAATGTTCAAGTTATTTAAAAATTAAATGCCCAACACATCGATTTATGGGCAATGTGATTATTCTAACAATAGGTACCTATTTTACTCGGAATTCATAAACCTTTGTATTATGTGTACATATGTATTATGTTATTATTCACACAAGTATACAATAAAGTCTAAAATATAATGGTCATCTAACGGGCATACAATAAAAATGTCGATTCCTGTACAAAAGGATTCAGTAAATAGCCTATATAGGTCCCATAAATATTGATGGGCCAGCTAAATGGAATCTCTTATGCTTGAATAAAATTTTTACCTGAAAATAAAAGAAAGAGTTACCTACGACACTGACCTTTATACTTGACTACATAATAATATAGAATACATATGTATATTATAGTAAAAAAAATATGACTCTTATTAGATACCATAACTTCACTTTTTCAAGCATTTATCAATTTTTCAATAACATTTGGTATAAACTTAATAATCTGAGTCGTCGTTTTTTATAAATGATTCAAAGATGAAAATAGGTATCAGTGAAGACTTTTATCAAACATTTTTAAGTATAATAGCATTGATTATAGAAACAATGGTAATAGTATTTTCTAGACATATTATAATTCTAAAAATATTTTGGAATTTTGATGTACAACTTACACAAAGACATTTTAAATTTAAAGCTATTATTTTATTGATGTTGTTTTTTTAGCAAGAAAATAAATTCAAATAAGTTTCCACACAACTTGCTCTTAAAAAGCAATTAAAAAATATCAAAAATCCGTTTTTACAATTTGTTTACAATGATTTTTTTTATATGATTATTATATTTAATATATATTATAAAAATAAATAGTTTTTGAAAAGTATGCAATATTATATCATATAATTACTTGACAGGTATTTGTAATAAAGATTACGCGTTTCTCTTTTTTATATATTTTTTTCAAAGTTTCTTTTAGTTTGAAGTCTGTGTATAGGGGTTAGCATTATGTTTATGTGGGAAATTATACCTACACTTACTTTTGTATAAGCTACTATTCCTTTACACGTCACCCTAGTGTAGTAGTGCGTAATCCTCATTGGTTAACTGAGGACACGTTTTGCAGTTCTGCCGGACCGGAAGTGACGAGGCTCTAAATAATACGAATATAATAGATTCGTTTCATTAGAATTTCATCACATTGAACATTGAACACCATTATTTGCAAAAACACTTTGATCGGTAGCGGACACAGAAAAAATGACTGTAATCAGTAAGACTATAGAAATAACAAAAATATAGATAATTTAATATAGATTTTTAACTTTCATATGATGAAAATGTTGACTTCTTTATCAGATTTATCGGTGATGGAGATCCTCTTCAAATACAGAAATAAAATTTTAAATTATAATAAATAGTATGTAAATTAATTATTATAATAATACTTATATGGTGGTGGTCTAAAAGACATGAGGTTCTTCAACTTGGAAATAAGTACTTTAAAGGCACTGATGGCTAAGGCTTAAATTCGTCACTAATAATAAATGATAGTATGAGAAGTCAATATGTGTGTTTTTATTGAGAATTTTATTGGTTTTATTAAAATAGGTACATTCTAGCCACTCTGCGTTATTATATTAAAAAAATAAATAAATATTTTTACACACATTTGTGATTGATAAAACTGAAATTCCCATAAAGATGGTGGCAATGGCAAATAACGGCTTCTTTAAATTCTATATAATATAATAATAATTAATAAGCATAAATAGCTGTACCTAGTTAGCAACCAATAGTTTATTTCATTTACATCGCTATTACAACCACTCGCACCCAAATATTGCTCTAGAAAAAATCCTAAACTAAAAAAACAGTAAATAATTAATAATTATTATAGTATTTTATTAATAGTTAATAGTTATAAATGTTACAATAGACCATTGTGAAATAATAGAATACAGTAAATCAGTGCATGTATGTAAATAAAAACATCCTAACTGATTCGTAACAAATTTCCAATTAAAACTATGGTTTGATTTAAAATTTGTCAAAAAAATGTTATGCTCTAGTGCATTAAAAAGGGATTTTACAAAATTTGGATTTTAGAAAAAGGTTCATGATCAGCTGGTAGCTTATAAATTTAGATACATTCATAATTTGTTAAAAAGTGTAATAGTATAATATAACATATAAGTATACAACCAATAGATTAAAAAATGAAAATGAAAAATCTAATAAACTGATTTTGAACTATTGTATTTTTAAATATTTATTTTGTAAACGTACAAAATTAATACTATTAATATTATTAAGTACGTTATTAATTTGTCCTAGCTTTCTTCTGATACTATAGTAGAATCAGATTGTAAAATTTAACATTTTTTAAGCATATTTGTTAATACCTACTAATTTTCTTCTTGATTAAATTAATTGATATATTTTATTATTTTAAATGTATCGATTCAGTTTACAATTAATTTGTTTGCGGTACCTACACGGCTTCATAAATATCCATTATACTTAAAGCCCCTTGTCTTGTCTTCTATGAAATAAAATTTTGGATCTATTTTTGCTCCTTAAACTCTCCCTATAGAAGGAGAGATTACTCGGATTCAAGCTAAAGTGTTTGATTTTTCGAAAAAAAAAACGTGACGACGTGATTATTGTGTTCACAATGATTTTAAATTACTAAGTAAAATTTAACATAAATTATTATTTACTTGCATTGCGCAGTTTTGTTTCTGTAGTATTTTTACACGATATTAGAAACTTAGTATTTATATATGGTGATCCTACATCATCAGTGATTAAAAGTTACAACGATGAACAATAATAATAATTTGTTATTGTAGCGGTAATCATATAATAAACAATCTTGGACGGTGTACTGGAATATGGACTTAAGTGAAAATCACCACTTTTCACATGAAATGAAAAAAAAAGTTAAATAAATAATCAGCTTATTTTTTAAATTTGTTTTATCATTTTTCATTCATAATGATTTAAGAAAATTAAATGATATCATGATACAAAATAAATTGTTTCGATGTATTGCAAAAATCGTGTTGAACCGTTTTTGTTTTCATTCTATTATTATACAGGACTTTTATTATAAAATAATATACATGATATTATGATATTGATATAATATATTTTAGCTTCTTTCCTCTTTCCTTATCAATCGCGTGCTGGCCAATATATTTCAATACATACCAATATATTAAATATTAATAAACATAATAATTAATTTGCAATCGTTTGATGATGATTGTGCGATTCCGTTCGCCGATGACGTGCGCACTACAAATTTGTCATTACCGGGTATACGGTAATGCAGTAATATAACAATAATAGTTATTTGAATACACAGCTAAACACGTCAACTCGGTGTGGTGTGTACGCAGCGCTTTATGATGTAAACTGTACGACCACCGGTATAGCTAGAGTACATCTACTGAAAACGATCAAGCTGACATTTAAACCGTTTCCCTGTATGATTGTATAACTAGGGCTAGGGATTTTATGCTCTAAAAGTATACAAAATTGCTAAAATATGCTTTTAAAAATATTTTATTTTTCATTAAAAATTAAAAATTATAAATTTATTTTTTATTAAATAAGGCATTTAATTTTTACAACAAAATAACTGTAGGTACTTGGCCCAGAATATTATACAAACTATATTATTATTTATTAATGCCAGACAAAAACACATTTGCTATTATAAATTACTATACTTACGGACAAATTGACATCAACTGACCGTATTCAGTACACTATTCGGCGTATTCCTTATCGATTGACCATGTTTTTCACAGCACACAAATAATTGGGAAAACACACGGTAGATAGATTATTTAATTATTTATATTTAATCATATTAATCAATTTTTTTTAATTTCTAGAAAATTAATATTATATATTGTACAAAACAAATAAAATATTATGTTACAAAGAATTAATTTTTTTTTTTTAATATAATATGTGAAATTACTTGGAATACAAATATATAACAAAATATGCATTTAAAAGGAAAAAGAGCTGAATATGCAAATTACAAATTACTGCTTTAAACTTCTAGTTCTGAGAAACAAAATTCTATATTACTTAGTTATGTTTTGAATGACTCCTATGAGTCCCAGCCTTAATAATATCATCGTCTAATGACGACATAGGTATACGTACAATAATAGTAATAATAATAATAATAATTATTATTATTATTGTTATTACATATTATTTACTTATTATAGACAATATAGTTTCTTTTTTTTCGTTTTAAAGTATTTTAATTTAACTGCAGTACCTACCTATAATGATTCTAAATAGTAAATATTTACAACTTACTTCATAATTAATACTTTTATTGGTATGTATGATGGTCGACGGATGCTAACATAATTCCATCATCAGTTTAATATATTTTTTTTTAAATACTTGTTACTAAAACCTAGCTATACCTAAGAAAAGTGGCGATGTGGACTTAGAAGTTGACTAATACCGTTTGGCGTTTACCACCAAAATTTTATAATATAAAACAGAATGTAACCATATTATAATGTCATATTTTATAGCTGAGGAGTACTCTACACATCATTTACACCACAAGGCAATGGTTCAATGAAATATCCTGTCACACCGCGAGTGCCTAAATACCTACTAGACATATTGAACATTAATAATAGATATTGTAACTAACTTTTTTTGGTTATAGATGTACGCAGATTTAGGGTCGCAGTTTATGCGACTATAAATATAACGTGCTCACTAAAAACAAAAATGTTCCTGAATAAAATACTCAAAACATTGAACTAAAAATATATATGCTGATAACCATATTTTATTATCACTGTTTATTACTTAGAAAATAATGTTTTTAACATTTTTTTCATATCAAAAAATTAAAAATATCATTAAATACAGATAAAATTAATATAATTTAATAATTCTTGTTATATAATGTAATTAAGCAAGAAAAATAGATTGTTTTCGCGAAAGCGATTCGCGGCGTCGTCAATTGAAAACGAAAAAAAAGAAAAAAAGATCATGCTTACAAATTTTGAAATTTTTTTATTTGGTTTTTGTTTATATTTTGCCATCTAAAAAAAGTGAGCTTGTATTGAA